>NC_091225.1:4471266-4596266 GCF_040958095.1 Procambarus clarkii
TACTAGAATTTCTCTGGCGATGGATTGGTTGTGGGAAGAGATTATATGTTCCTTAATGGAGCCCTGTTGCTTATACATCGTTAAACTTACTTGGAGCTTACAGTCCCCAAGAGGGCATTTGAAGGCATAGACGACGTTAGTCTCTTTTAAAGCGTTCTGTTTTTTGTCTGGAGAGTTTCTCATGAGTAGGCTGGCCGTTTTTCTGGTTTTATAGTAAATCGTCAGTTGTATCCTCTGATTTTTGTCTGTAGGGATAACGTTTCTATTAACAATATCTTTCAGGACCCTTTCCTCCGTTTTATGAGCTGTGGAAAAGAAGTTCCTGTAAAATAGTCTAATAGGGGGTATAGGTGTTGTGTTAGTTGTCTCTTCAGAGGTTGCATGGCGTTTCACTTTCCTTCTTATGATGTCTTCGACGAAACCATTGGAGAAGCCGTTGTTGACTAGGACCTGCCTTACCCTACAGAGTTCTTCGTCGACTTGCTTCCATTCTGAGCTGTGGCTGAGAGCACGGTCGACATATGCGTTAACAACACTCCTCTTGTACCTGTCTGGGCAGTCGCTGTTGGCATTTAGGCACATTCCTATGTTCGTTTCCTTAGTGTAGACTGCAGTGTGGAAACCTCCGCTCTTTTCCATGACTGTTACATCTAGAAAGGGCAGCTTCCCATCCTTTTCCATCTCGTAAGTGAAACGCAGCACGGAACTCTGCTCAAATGCCTCCTTCAGCTCCTGCAGATGTCTGACATCAGGTACCTGTGTAAAAATGTCGTCAACATACCTGCAGTATATGGCCGGTTTCAAGTTCATGTCGACTAAGACTTTTTGCTCGATGGTACCCATGTAGAAGTTTGCAAACAGGACACCTAGGGGAGAACCCATGGCGACCCCATCTACTTGCTTATACATGTGCCCATCCGGGCTCAAGAAGGGTGCCTCTTTAGTACAAGCTTGGAGTAGTTTCCTCAGAATATTTTCTGGTATGTCAAGAGGAGTACAGGCTGGATCACGATACACTCTGTCGGCTATCATCCCGATTGTCTCGTCCACAGGTACGTCGGTAAACAGCGATTCTACGTCCAACGAGGCTCTTATCCCTGTGGCCCGTGTGCCCCGCAGTAAGTCAACAAATTCCTTTGGAGACTTCAGGCTGAAGGCGCAGGGAACATGAGGAGTCAGCAGGCCGTGTAGTCGCTTCGTCGGTCTGTACGTGGGTGTGGGTATCTGGCTAATGATTGGCCGAAGTGGGTTTCCAGGCATGTGTGTCTTGACATTTCCATACGCATATCCAGGTTTATATTCCCAATGATCTTTGGCAGGTGGAGTCCGGATTTCTTGGCGTTCACAGTTTCGATCAGTTTGTTGACCTTTGCTTTTAATTCGGCTGTAGTGTCCTTCGTTACCCTTTGGAACTTAGTTTGGTCAGAGAGTATGATGTTCATTTTCGCCAGATATTCATCTTTTTTAAGAATGACATATATTGGCGACTTGTCACCTCTCCAAACTAAGTTCCAAAGGGTAACGAAGGACATCATCATTGTATCATCGATAGATACAGTGATAGCAGGCGGCTTGACGTCCGCGAGGCACTACACATCAAGAAGCCAACACCAGCAATCAACAGCCAATTAATGCACAACTATATTCTATCCACCTCAAGACTCCGCTCCAATATAAAAGCATCAAGAAATATGGACCAATAGGCTTTCTACAATTACTTCCATTCAATACCCATTGTTTCGTGTACTGTCTTGTGTTTGAATTTAATACCCATTCAATACCCATTGTTGAAAGCTTGTTTTCACCTCATCCACCTCACCCAAATGTAGATATAAAATCGAAGATGTTTAAGCTCTATTCAGTTTCAGTTGTGTGTTTGTAACTAAAGTCTTTGAAAATGTAATAAGTTTTACGAAACGTGCTCAAGTGTCGCGTCAGACTAGAAATAAAAATGAATTTTGGAGAATTGATCTTTGAATTACCATCAACAGTGAAAAGAAACGTAAGAAAGATCGAGAAAATTTGTGTTAGAATTATTAATCTTACTTTTCGGTCATATTTAATAATATATATCTACAGGAAAGACTGCTACCAAAATATTGCTACCAATGCTACTACTAATATATATATATATATATATATATATATATATAATATATATATATATATATATATATATATATATATATATATATATATAATATATATATATATATATATATATAGATATATATATATATATATATATATATATATATATATATATATATATATATATACTATGAGTTTTGATAACAGTTTTTTACCAATCAATACATTAAAATTTATAAATGAATCTCAAGGGTCGGTCACAGCGTGAACGAGCTAAGCCTGAGAATGTGCTGATATATGTGGTAGTCATCGTTTTATATGGTGAAAAGGGAATATGTGTGTGTGTGTGTGTGCTCATGTGGAGCGTTTAGTTTCAATTATAGAGAGACTTACAGTATATGAAAATCTTGGATTCATGAGTTGAATACAAATTTATGTGGTGATTGATGATTATATGGAGTGTTTTGAAATTCATGTGATGATGGGACATTAATTTGGTGATAAAGGTTTATTGAGGTGATAAAAGATTAATGTAGTGATTAAAGAATTTATGGGGAAATTGGGGGAATTCATATGGTGCTGGGGATTCATAGAGAAATTGTAATATATTGTTGCATAGGAAAATTATTTATTAGATATAGAAAAGTAATTAAGCAATATAAGTCAATAATTTATTAAATGGTTTTAGTTACTGCAACAAATGCTTTCTTAAATAAAAGTACGGTTTCGAACCTGACATTGAGTCTTCTGGCAAAGTCGAGGAATAATCGTGTGTTGAGAGAGTCTACGAGAATCACTGAACTGCCTCGTTCATTATTGTTGCTTCTATAGTCCATATATGGGAAAATGGCATGGTAGAAAACTTAATCTTGTGGCCCATGAGGTTGTGAAACTGCTCTGCTGGAGAGACGAAACTTAAACTTTTAAGTTCGGTATCATTAATTTGAAAGCTAATCATTTTACTAGTTAAAAACATTTCGTTACACAGAAGCTAAAACCGCAAGATATCTAGAACAATAAAAATGTTTAGCTTTTAGAAAATGGCGTATGTGATGGTATGGATTGAAAAGATTAGATCGGATAGCAATGAACATAATATTTGTAAAATTAAGGAAAATCACACGTAGGATGTGTGAAAGAGACTATAAAATATGGATGTCTACAGTCGAAGAACTGTACAGTATATTTTCAAATTTATTTAAGTGATATACAAGCTAAGAGGTAGGTAGGCCCACTTCTTGGAGAATATACACTGTGAGTTTACTTTAGTCTCGGGATAAGAATACAACTGAAGTGTATATGCTGGTTTGGTCAAGAAGCTAGTGTGGTGGCCCTAATACCCCTTCCATGGACAATAGGCTTTAAGCCCTACACAACACCAAATATATGACTGTCTTTTAAAAAATATTTGCGTCTCAAGTAATCCTTAAATTATTTTACTTGGAATATAGATTTTTTGCATGTTTTGAACTCTTCCTTATGGTATAGCACAGTGATAAAAACTAAACGTGATGACCGCCTGAGTATGGCTAATATAAATTAATAAAATTAAAATAAAAGTAACAAACGTTGTATTAACGTGGTCTTAGCAGTGAAAGTAAATATATGACGAATTTGTATTCTAGGATGGTAATGTGTTTGGTACGGTGAAAATATAATTTTACCATGAAAGAGTTCGTCCAAGGGAAGAGGGAGGGAGGTGAGGCACCAGTGGTGGACCAGCTGGACGTCTGGCTCGCCGGTGTTGCAGTACAGACAACGCCGGTACACCCGCACACTGCTTGATAATTCTGAAGGTGAGGGATCGTCTGTAAAAAATTAGTTTTCGCTATTTTGTGTATACACATAGGCTTATGTATATGTTTTACTGTTTCTAAATTAAGGAGTTTTCCCAAGAACTGATTGTACTGTACTCTTACCCTAATTAGATATATTTATATATATTCCAGATCGGTATCTCATGGTGTTTATATTCTCATTGGCTATTGGTAATCTTTAGTGGGCACTGATCATTCGTCACTTTGTTTACATATTTTTTTTTCTATTGGTAATCACAAAAGCAAACTATGTTATTTTACTTTGACAGCTGTTGCGTTAGACTTTGCTTCAGTACTGGAACCTAGTCGCCCTAAGCGTAATATTTTTTAACAAATATATTATTTTGTTAAATGCAGGAAATCTAGAATGAAAGAAGGTGATTTAAAAACATTGTTGAAACTTATATCTCAAACTATACGAAACATTAGCAGTTTTTTGTTTTGCAACTCTATATGTTTGTTTATTTGTCTGTCAGTGGACAATGAGTCTGTATGTATGTATATTTGTCTGCAATCATATGCATGAATGTATGTATGTACGTATGTATATATGTATGTATGTAAGAATATCTTCAAATGGGTTGAAGCCACACAGATACGAAAAAGCTTGAATGATTCCCAAGCCAATATGCAACTGAAAATATGCAACAGGTACGACAGTTGCATAGTGCTCCTGGCTGTCTGGGTTCAGGTCACTACTGGGGTGTAGAGTTTTCAGTTGCAAATTGGCTTGGGGACTTTTCAAGCCTGTTCGCATGTACTGCTCACTTGGCCCCATAGAGTGATTTTATTCGATGAAATAAGTATGCCTAAGCTTTCCACCAGGTGCCATCAGGACATTGGGATATAGCATCGGCTACCAATGTCTTTTGTACGATCACGGTTGGCCAAGTGGTTAAGGTACCAGGTACGCCAGTTGCATAGTTCTCCTAGCTGTCTGCGTTCGAGAGTTTCTTCTGAGGTGTGGAGTTTTCAGTTGCATATTGGTTTGGGGACCATTCAAGCTTGTTTGCATTTGTATTGCTCACGTGGCCCCACAACGCAAAATGATTCGAGTAAATAACTATGCCCAAGCTTACCACCAAGTGCCGTCGGGACATTGGGGGATATAGCCTCGGCTACCAATGTCTTTTGTACAGACACAGTTGGTCAAGTGGTTAAGGTACCAGGTGCTCCTGGCAGTCTGGGTTCGAGTCACTTCTGGGATGTGCAGTTTTCAGCTGCATATTGCCTTGGGGACCATTCAAGCTTCTTCGCAAATGTGTTGCTCACGTGGCCCCAAAAGTGAGGTGAGTCGATGAAATAACTATGCCCAAGCTTACCACCAAGTGCAGTTGGGACGTTGGAGACTAAGCCTCGGCTACCAATGTCTTTTGTATGATCACGGTTGGTCAAGTGGCTTAGGTACCAGGTACGCTAGTTGCATAGTGCTCCTAGTTGCCTGGGTTCGAGTCACTTCTGGGGTATGAAATTTTAGTTGCATATTGGTTTGGGGACCATTCAAGATTGTTCGCATTTGTGTTCCTCACGTGGCCCCCACAAAATGAGGTGATTCGATGAAATAACAATGCCCAACCTTACCACCAAATGCCATCATAACGTTGGTGATATAGCCTTGCCTACATGTCTTTTGTACGGTCAGGGTTGGTCAAGTGGTTAAGGTACCAGGTACGCCAGTTGCATAGTGCTCCTGGCTGTCTGGGTTCGAGTCACTTCTGGGGTGTGGAAATTTCAGTTGCATATTGCCTTGGGGACCATCCAAGCTTGTTCGCATTTGTATTGCTCACGTGGCCCCACAAAGTGAGACGCTATGTGAGGGGCCATATATATGTATATATATATATATATATATATATATATATATATATATATATATATATATATATATATATATATATATATATATATATATATATATATTGGTGTATACTGGCAGCAGGTTTTCTTTCAAACATGTTTCATTGAATATGACCGCATATTCTGTATTTATTATTTTCTGGTTTAGGGCTTCTATCCCTCTAACTATTTTCTTAGCATCAGGGCTTAATTGGAATAGGAGTTCTCCAAAACTCATTTTCGTACTTTTAAGGTGAAGAAAAGAAGTGATTTACTATAGAGTGTATTACACTTATTTGTATAATTTGCACGACGTTTCGAACCTCCATGGTTCATTCTCAAGTGAACAGATCTTACAATACTAGTTGATTTTATACCCGCATTAGGTCAGGTGATAATACAATGAAGGTGTAAAACATGGGGGGATACATAAGGGATAAACATAGGGGCTGCAGAAGGCGTATTGGCCCATACGAGGCATCTCCTATCCAAACACAAAGATTAATCCAGTGTAATTGGCCTGTTATGTTGGACATTGTCTTCTGTGTTGGCATCGATATGTTCTTGTCTTGTCCTTACTCTCATGGTGGGTAGAGTAAATAGTTCCGTGATTTGGGTGTTCATGGTAGGTCGCTCTATTCTTATGTGAATTGCCTCAAGAATTTGTAATCTTCTTGAATCTTGGGTTTTGTCTATTATGCAAGTATTCTTGTTCAACATTTCTCTTGTTAGAGTAATGTCATGGCTTGTCTCATGTGATTCCTAGGGGCACCAGATTGAAGGTGGCATGTCAAACGCCTCGTCAGCTTGGTCGACGTCATACCTATGTACTTACATTGAAGGTTACATCCTTCGTGGGGGCAAGTGTACATGTATACAACGCTTGACTGCTGTAGAGGGTTCTCCGTCGGCTTCGGGCTGTTTTTGATAAGGAGTTCGGAAGTCTTCTTGGTTTGTAGAATATTATCAGGTTTATGTTTTGGTTAGGAGTAGTGCTTTTTACTCCTTTACGGATTATTTCTTTCATTATTCTTTGCTCTTTTATATGTTCACTGTGCATGGTTGATTTGTAATATAATTTTATTGGGGGTGTTTGTGGTTTCTGTTCTAGGTTCTGAATTATACCAACGGTCCAAGTGTCTTCTTATAGCAGCGTTTATTTCCGCGTTGCTATATCCGTTGTTCACCAATACCTGAGTTACTCTTTCAAACTCTCTACTCACGTTGCTCCATTCAGAGCAGTGGGTAAGCGCTCGACGAATATAAGCATTGAGAACACTGGCTTTGTATCTTTGGGGCACTCACTTCTACCGTTCAGGCATAATCCTATGTTGGTGGGCTTGGTATATACGTTGGTGCTTAAAGAGGTTCCTGTTTTTGTTATTAGTACATCCAAGAATGGCAGACTGTTATTTTCACTATTTTCATGTGTAAATCGGAGTACTGACTCTCTCTCTAGGTGTCTTTTTAGGTCAATTATGAAAATAGTGAAAATAACAGTCTGCCATTCTTGGATGTACTAATAACAAAAACAGGAACCTCTTTAAGCACCAACGTATATACCAAGCCCACCAACATAGGATTATGCCTGAACGGTAGAAGTGAGTGCCCCCAAAGATACAAAGCCAGTGTTCTCAATGCTTATATTCGTCGAGCGCTTACCCACTGCTCTGAATGGAGCAACGTGAGTAGAGAGTTTGAAAGAGTAACTCAGGTATTGGTGAACAACGGATATAGCAACGCGGAAATAAACGCTGCTATAAGAAGACACTTGGACCGTTGGTATAATTCAGAACCTAGAACAGAAACCACAACACCCCCAATAAAATTATATTACAAATCAACCATGCACAGTGAACATATAAAAGAGGAAAGAATAATGAAAGAAATAATCCGTAAAGGAGTAAAAAGCACTACTCCTAACCAAAACATAAACCTGATAATATTCTACAAAACCAAGAAGACTTCCGAACTCCTTATCAAAAAACAGCCCGAAGCCGACGGAGAACCCTCTACAGCAGTCAAGCGTTGTATACATGTACACTTGCCCCCACGAAGGATGTAACCTTCAATGTAAGTACATAGGTATGACGTCGACCAAGCTGACGAGGCGTTTGACATGCCATCTTCAATCTGGTGCCCCTAGGAAGCACATGAGACAAGCCCATGACATTACTCTAACAAGAGAAATGTTGAACAAGAATACTTGCATAATAGACAAAACCCAAGATTCAAGAAGATTACAAATTCTTGAGGCAATTCACATAAGAATAGAGCGACCTACCATGAACACCCAAATCACGGAACTATTTACTCTACCCACCATGAGAGTAAGGACAAGACAAGAACATATCGATACAACACAGAAGACAATGTCCAACATAACAGGCCAATTACACTGGATTAATCTTTGTGTTTGGATAGGAGATGCCTCGTATGGGCCAATACGCCTTCTGCAGCCCCTATGTTTATCCCTTATGTATCCCCCCATGTTTTTCACCTTCATTGTATTATCACCTGACCTAATGCGGGTATAAAATCAACTAGTATTGTAAGATCTGTTCACTTGAGAATGAACCATGGAGGTTCGAAACGTCGTGCAAATTATACAAATAAGTGTAATACACTCTATAGTAAATCACTTCTTTTCTTCACCTTAAAAGTACGAAAATGAGTTTTGGAGAACTCCTATTCCAATTAAGCCCTGATGCTAAGAAAATAGTTAGAGGGATAGAAGCCCTAAACCAGAAAATAATAAATACAGAATATGCGGTCATATTCAATGAAATATATATATATATATATATATATATATATATATATGTGTGTGTGTGTGTCATACCTAGTAGCCAGAACGCACTTCTCAGCCTACTATGCAAGGCCCGATTTGCCTAATAAGCCAAGTTTTCATGAATTAATGTTTTTTCGACTACCTAGCCTACCTAACCTAACCTTACCTAACTTTTTCGGCTACCTAACCTAACCTAACCTATAAAGATAGCTTAGGTTAGGTAGGGTTGGTTAGGTTAGGTTAGGTTAGGTTAGGTAGGGTTGGTTAGGTTCGGTCATATATCTACGTTAGTTTTAACTCAAATTTAAACAAAATAACTTATACATAATGAAATGGGCTGATTTTTCATTTCATAAGAAAAAAATAGAAAAATATGTAAATTCATGAAAACTTGGCTTATTAGGCAAATTGGGCCTTGCATAGTAGGCCGAGTACGACGTTCTAGCTACTAGGTACAACATATATATATATATATATCTAAACCTTAAGACAGCACACACCTAGGAGCTCCCCTGGGGTTGAATGCCATCGATGAGGTCCTTGATATGAAAATCGCCGACCTTAAGAGGATGGATGGGAGGATTGAGGATACTGATGCTCATGATGCACTCTACCTCATCACCAGATGTCTGTCCCTCCCCAGGTTAACCTACTTTCTGAGGTGTTCACCATCTTACAGTAGCCAAAAACTAAGTGAGTATGACCGGTTACTGAAATCAGTGCTAGAAAAAGCCCTTAACCTCTCTCTTGATGACCTACAGTGGAAACAAGCCTCTCTTCCTGTAAGACTTGGGGGCCTCGGAGTTCGAACAGCAACGCAAATAGCTGTCCCAGCCATCCTGTCCTCCTTATCAGCATCTGACGACCTTGTGAAGGAAATTCTACCTGCCCACTTACATCAGCTGGCAGGTGTACATGATCCCAATTTTACACGCTGTGCCACAGAGTGGGCCTCTCGTGCAGGCCCATCATGTCAACCACCATCCCCAAAAGCCCACAAGCAATCCAGCTGGGATGGCCACATTGTAGACCAAGTTGCTGCAGAGTGCCTGGGTGCTGCAACAACACAACACGACATTGCTCGCCTCACAGCAGTAGCAGCCCCACATGCAGGGGATTTCCTGTTAGCAACCCCAATGTCGGCAACTGGCACGCGTCTCACACCACACGCCCTCCGAATTGCTGTGGCACCTCGCCTTGCTGCCCCAATCCACACCAGATATAGGTGTATTTGCGGCGAGGTGGTGGCCGACAGGTACGGCCACCATGGCCTACTCTGCCAAAGCACAGGGGATGGCACTCGAAGCACAGTGAAGTTAACGACATCATCAAGAGGAGCTTCACGACAGCTGGATGCCCAGCTGAAAGAGAGCCCCGTTATCTAACGCCCCGTAACCCTGATGCTCTTATTGGTCGCCAGGATGGTATCACAATGAACCCCTGGAAGAATGGCAAGCAGTTGGTATGGGACTACACGTGCGTATCAACCCTGGCTAACACCTACATTGACCTCAGTGTTGCACAACCAGGTGGCGCTGCCACCACAGGGAAGCAGCCAAATCCCGTAAGTATAGAGAACTGGATCACCACTACAATTTTGTCCCCATTGCTTCTGAGACACTCGGCGCCTGGGGTAAAAGTGCTACCAGTTTTTTGAAGGAACTGGGTTCTAGGCTCATTGAAACAACAAGGGACCCTAGAGCTGCCAGCTTTCTTTTCCAGCACCTCAGCGTGTCGATACAGAGGGGAAATGCGCACTGCATCCAGGGTTCCTGCCCGCCATCTGAGGAGCTGGAGGAACTCGACAACCTATGATAACCATCTTTGTAACCTATATGTAACTCCTTTTTTGTAACAAAGTTCAAATAAAGCAAATATATATGTGTACATACAAAAGAATGGGGGTGGTAGGAGAAGATAATATTAGTGTTGAGTGAGAAACCACAAGGTTTCCTCTGAATACTTTTTATTTTCTTCTCCGAGGCTATGGGTCCCCACATTGGCACCAGAGGTGGTACCCTCACAAATTTATATATTAATATATATATATATATATATATATATATATATATATATATATATATATATATATATATATATATATATATGTCGTACCTAGTAGCCAGAACGATCTTCTCAGCCTACTATGCAAGGCCCGATGTGCCTAATAAGCCAAGTTTTCCTGAATTAATATATTTTCTCTAAATTTTTTCTTATGAAATGTTAAAGCTACCCATTTCATCAAGTATGAGGTCAATTTTTTTTTTATTGGAGTTAAAATTAACGTAGTTATATGACCGAACCTAACCAACCCTACCTAACCTAACCTATCTTTATAGGTTAGGTTAGGTAGCCGAAAAAGTTAGGTTAGGTTAGGTAGGTTAGGTAGTCGAAAAACAATTAATTCATGAAAACTTGGCTTATTAGGCAAATCGGGCCTTGCATAGTAGGCTGAGAAGTGCGTTCTGGCTACTAGGTACGACATATATATATATATATATATATATATATATATATATATATATATATATGTCGTACCTAGTAGCCAGAACTCACTTCTCAGCCTACTAATCAAGGCCCGATTTGCCTAATAAGCCAAGTTTTCCTGAATTAATATATTTACTATAATTTTTTTCTTATGAAATGATAAAGCAACCCTTTTCTCTATGTATGAGGTCAATTTTTTTTTATTGGAGTTAAAATTAACGTAGATATATGACCGAACCTAACCAACCCTACCTAACCTAACCTAACCTATATTTATAGGTAAGGTTAGGTTAGGTAGCCAAAAAAAGCTAGGTTAGGTTAGGTTAGGTAGGTTAGGTAGACGAAAAAAACATTAATTCATGAAAACTTGGCTTATTAGGCAAATCGAGCCTTGAATAGTAGGCTGAGAAGTGCGTTCTGGCTATTAGGTACGACATATATATATATATATATATATATATATATATATATATATATATATATATATATATAAAGTTTGTGAGGGTACCACCTCATATATATATATATATATATATATATATATATATATATATATATATATATATATATATATATATATATATGAGGTGGTACCCTCACAAACTTTATATATATATATATATATATATATATATATATATATATATATATATATATATATATATATATATATATATATATATATATATATATATCTATATATATATATATATATATATATATATATATATATATATATATATATATATTAGTATATTTTGGTAGCAGTCTTTCCTGTAGACATATAATATTAAATATGACCGAAAAAGTAAGATTAATAATTCTAACACGAATTTTCTCAATCTTTCGTACATTTCTTTTCACTGTTGGAGGTAATTCAAAAATCAATTCTCCAAAATTCATTTTTATTTCTAGTCTGACGCGGCACTTGAGCGCGTTTCGTAAAACTTATTACATTTTCAAAGACTTTACATATACACAACTGAATAGAACTTACATATCTTCGATTTGTTTATATCTACATTTGAGTGAGGTGGATGGGGTGAGGTGGTATTTAATAGGGTATTAATTTCATCAACACAAGACAGAAAACGAAACAATGGGTATTGAAATGGAAGTGATTGTAGAAAGCCTATTGGTCCATATTTCTTGATGCTTCTATATTGGAGGGGAGTCTTGAGGTGGGTAGAATATACTTGTGCATTAATTGGCTGTTGATTGCTGGTGTTGACTTCTTAATGTGCAGTGCCTCGCAAACGTCAAGCCGTCTGCTATCGCTGTATCTATCGATGATTTCTGTGTTGTTTACTAGGATTTCTCTGGCGATGGTTTGGTTGTGGGAAGAGATTATATGTTCCTTAATGGAGCCCTGTTGCTTATGCATCGTTAAACGCCTAGAAAGAGATGTTGTTGTCTTGCCTATATACTGGGTTTTTTGGAGCTTACAGTCCCCAAGTGGGCATTTGAAGGCATAGACGACGTTGGTCTCTTTTAAAGCGTTCTGCTTTGTGTCTGGAGAGTTTCTCATGAGTAGGCTGGCCGTTTTTCTGGTTTTATAGTAAATCGTCAGTTGTATCTTCTGATTTTTGTCTGAAGGGATAACGTTTCTATTAACAATATCTTTCAGGACCCTTTCCTCCGTTTTATGAGCTGTGGAAAAGAAGTTCCTGTAAAATAGTCTAATAGGGGGTATAGGTGTTGTGTTAGTTGTCTCTTCAGAGGTTGCATGGCGTTTCACTATCCTTCTTATGATGTCTTCAACGAAACCATTAGAGAAGCCGTTGTTGACTAGGACCTGCCTTACCCTACAGAGTTCTTCGTCGACTTGCTTCCATTCTGAGCTGTGGCTGAGAGCACGGTCGACATATGCGTTAACAACACTCCTCTTGTACCTGTCTGGGCAGTCGCTGTTGGCATTTAGGCACATTCCTATGTTCGTTTCCTTAGTGTAGACTGCAGTGTGGAAACCTCTGCTCTTTTCCATGACTGTTACATCTAGAAAGGGCAGCTTCCCATCCTTTTCCATCTCGTAAGTGAAACGCAGCACTTAACTCTGCTCAAATGCCTCCTTCAGCTCCTGCAGATGTCTGACATCAGGTACCTGTGTAAAAATGTCGTCAACATACCTGCAGTATATGGCCGGTTTCAAGTTCATGTCGACTAAGACTTTTTGCTCGATGGTACCTATGTAGAAGTTTGCAAACAGGACACCTAGGGGAGAACCCATGGCGACCCCATCTACTTGCTTATATATGTGCCCATCCGGGCTCAAGAAGGGTGCCTCTTTAGTACAAGCTTGGAGTAATTTCCTCAGAATATTTTCTGGTATGTCAAGAGGAGTACAGGCTGGATCACGATACACTCTGTCGGCTATCATCCCGATTGTCTCGTCCACAGGTACGTTGGTAAACAGCGATTCTACGTCCAACGAGGCTCTTATCCCTGTGGCCCGTGTGCCCCGCAGTAAGTCAACAAATTCCTTTGGAGACTTCAGGCTGAAGGCGCAAGGAACATAAGGAGTCAGCAGGCCGTTCAGTCGCTTCGCCAGTCTGTACGTGGGTGTGGGTATCTGGCTAATGATTGGCCGAAGTGGGTTTCCAGGCTTGTGTGTCTTGACATTTCAATGCGGGTACGGATACTTTCGTCGATGTTGCTATTTCTCCACTCCGTACCCGCATTGAACAGCACCTCGACATCCTCACAGACCAACATCACCTCAGCACTGAAACAAGGATTATCAAGAAACTAACAACATTATATGGAGGACCTATGGCAATTCCACGACCAAGAGATGGCTTCCTGAACTTTGCAGGAATTAACCTCACTGAGGACCAAGTCACTCTCCTAAATCTGGGCATAAACTGTCACGTTATGTCCAGACCGAGTGAGATGGCCCGGAAAGTAGAGTTAGAAATTCTGTTGGACGACATATTCGACCTCGAGACACAAAAGAAGGTCACTACCAAAGATACCTTACAAGCAGAACTTATTGCAGAAGGAGGAAAGAATCGAGGCAATTACAGAAGCACCATACTGTCCCCCGAGCTCAAAGCGGCAGCTAAAAGCCTTCGTGAGAACAAGGAGATAGTTGTCAGGAGAGGTGACAAGTCGCCAATATATATCATTCTTAAAAAAGACGAATATCTGGCGAAAATGAACCTCATACTCTCTGAACAAACTTAGTTCCAAAGGGTAACGAAGGACACTACAGCCGAATTGAAAGCAAAGGTCAGCAAACTGATCGAAACTGTGAACGCCAAGAAATCCGGACTCCACCTGCCAAAGATCATTGGGGAATATAAACCTGGATATGCGTATGGAAATGTCAAGACACACAAGCCTGGAAACCCACTTCGGCCAATCATTAGCCAGATACCCACACCCACGTACAGACTGGCGAAGCGACTCAACGGCCTGCTGACTCCTTATGTTCCTTGCGCCTTCAGCCTGAAGTCTCCAAAGGAATTTGTTGACTTACTGCGGGGCACACGGGCCACAGGGATAAGAGCCTCGTTGGACGTAGAATCGCTGTTTACCAACGTACCTGTGGACGAGACAATCGGGATGATAGCCGACAGAGTGTATCATGATCCAGCCTGTACTCCTCTTGACATACCAGAAAATATTCTGAGGAAATTACTCCAAGCTTGTACTAAAGAGGCACCCTTCTTGAGCCCGGATGGGCACATGTATAAGCAAGTAGATGGGGTCCCCATGGGTTCTCCCCTAGGTGTCCTGTTTGCAAACTTCTACATGGGTACCATCGAGCAAAAAGTCTTAGTCGACATGAACTTGAAACCGGCCATATACTGCAGGTATGTTGACGACATTTTTACACAGGTACCTGATGTCAGACATCTGCAGGAGCTGAAGGAGGCATTTGAGCAGAGTTCCGTGCTGCGTTTCACTTACGAGATGGAAAAGGATGGGAAGCTGCCCTTTCTAGATGTAACAGTCATGGAAAAGAGCGGAGGTTTCCACACTGCAGTCTACACTAAGGAAACGAACATAGGAATGTGCCTAAATGCCAACAGCGACTGCCCAGACAGGTACAACAGGATTGTTGTTAACGCATATGTCGACCGTGCTCTCAGCCACAGCTCAGAATGGAAGCAAGTCGACGAAGAACTCTGTAGGGTAAGGCAGGTCCTAGTCAACAACGGCTTCTCTAATGGTTTCGTCGAAGACATCATAAGAAGAAAAGTGAAACGCCATGCAACCTCTTAAGAGACAATTAACACAACACCTATACCCCCTATTAGACTATTTTACAGGAACTTCTTTTCCACAGCTCATAAAACGGAGGAAAGGGTCCTGAAAGATATTGTTAATAGAAACGTTATCCCTACAGACAAAAATCAGAGGATACAACTGACGATTTACTATAAAACCAGAAAAATATGCCAGCCTACTCATGAGAAACTCTCCAGACACAAAGCAGAACGCTTTAAAAGAGACCAACGTCGTCTATGCCTTCAAATGCCCACTTGGGGACTGTAAGCTCCAAAAAACCCAGTATATAGGCAAGACAACAACATCTCTTTCTAGGCGTTTAACGATGCATAAGCAACAGAGCTCCATTAAGGAACATATAATCTCTTCCCTCAACCAAACCATCGCCAGAAAAATCCTAGTAAACAACACAGAAATCATCGATAGATACAGCGATAGCAGACGGCTTGACGTTTGCGAGGCACTGCACATTGAGAAGTCAACACCAGCAATCAACAGCCAATTAATGCACAACTATATTCTACCCACCTCAAGACTCCGCTCCAATATAGAAGCATCAAGAAATATGGACCAATAGGCTTTCTACAATCACTTCCATTTCAATACCCATTGTTTCGTGTTCTGTCTTGTGTTGATGAAATTAATACCCTATTAAATACCACCTCACCCCATCCACCTCACTCAAATGTAGATATAAATAAATCGAAGATATGTAAGTTCTATTACACGGGAGACATCTCCCGTCACGCAGGGTGCAGTCGCGCCTCCACAGATCTCCAGTATCTTCTATTGATACTGGTGATGGCTCAAAAGGGCCACCACTTACGAGCTATTCATGCCCGTGCCACCTTTTGGGTGGCTTCATCTTCATCTTAACACATTCACATGGGAGACATCTCCCGTCATGCAGGGTGCATTCGCACCTCCACAGATCTTCAGTATCAGCTCTTGATACTGGTAATGGCTTAAAATGGCCACCACTTACGAGCTATTCATGCCCGTGCCACCTTTTGGGTGGCTTCATCTTCATCTTAACACATTCACAAGGGAGACATCTCCCGTCATGCAGGGTGCATTCGCACCTCCACAGATCTTCAGTATCAGCTCTTGATACTGGTAATGGCATAAAAGGGCCACCACTTATGGGTTATTCATGCCCGTGCCACCTTTTGGGTTACTTAATCTTCATCAATCAATCAATCAATCAGTAAGTTCTATTCAGTTGTGTATGTGTAAAGTCTTTGAAAATGTAATAAGTTTTACGAAATGCGCTCAAGTGTCGTGTCAGACTAGAAATAAAAATGAATTTTGGAGAATTGATTTTTGAATTACCTCCAACAGTGAAAAGAAATGTACGAAAGATTGAAAAAAATCGTGTTAGAATTATTAATCTTACTTTTTCGGTCATATATATATATATATATATATATATGCGAACAAGCCTGAATGGTCCCCAGGACAATATGCAACTGAAAACTCACACCCCAGAAGTGACTCGAACCCATACTCCCAGAAGCAATGCAACTGGTATGTACAAGACGCCTTAATCCACTTGACCATCACGACCGGACATAATGAGGTGATAGCCGAGGCTATTTGAACCACCCCACCGCCGGCACTCGGATAGTAATCTTGGGCATAGCATTTTACCAAATCACCTCATTCTTTGGGGCACACGTGAGGAACACAAATGCGAACAAGCCTGAATGGTCCCCAGGACAATATGCAACTGAAAACTCACACCTCAGAAGTGACTCGAACCCATACTCCCAGAAGCAACGCAACTGGTATGTACAAGACGCCTTAATCCACTTGACCATCACGACCGGACATAATGAGGTGATAGCCGAGGCTATTTGAACCACCCCACCGCCGGCACTCGGATAGTAATCTTGGGCATAGCATTTTACCAAACCACCTCATTCTTTGGGGCACACGTGAGGAACACAAATGCGAACAAGCCTGAATGGTCCCCAGGACAATATGCAACTGAAAACTATGCCCAAGATTACTATCCGAGTGCCGGCGGTGGGGTGGTTCAAATAGCCTCGGCTATCACCTCATTATGTCCGGTCATGATGGTCAAGTGGATTAAGGCGTCTTGTACATACCAGTTGCGTTGCTTCTGGGAGTATGGGTTCGAGTCACTTCTGGGGTGTGAGTTTTCAGTTATATATATATATATATATATATATATATATATATATATATATATATATATATATATATATATATATATATATATATATATATATATATATATATATATATATATATATAGGGAGGGAGTACCACCTCTAGCTGGAAGAAAGGGGACCCATAGCCTCGGAGGAAACCACGCATAACGCATTAGAGGGAATGTTTAGATCCCCTCCAATACAGCTTCTGTGTGCTTTTCTCCTACCACCCCCTTCCTTTATATATATATATATATATATATATATATATATATATATATATATATATATATATATATATATATATATATATATATATATATATATATATATATATATATATATATATATATATATATATTATTAAATATGACCGAAAAAGTAAGATTAATAATTATAACACGAATTTTCTCAATCTTTCGTACATTTCTTTTCACTGTTGGAGGTAAATCAAAAATCAATTCTCCAAAATTCATTTTTATTTCTAGTCTGACGCGACACGAGCGCGTTTCGTAAAACTTATTACATTTTCAAAGACTTTTAGTTCACAAATACACAACTGAATAGAACTTACGCATCTCCGATTTTATATCTACATTTGAGTGAGGAGGAAGGGGTGATGTGGCATTAACACAAGACAGAACAAGATGTGGCATTAATAGGGTATTAATTTCATCAACACAAGACAGAACAAGAGTATTAATAGGGTATTAATTTCATCAACACAAGACAGAACACGAAACAATGGATATTGAATAGAAGTGTTTGTAGAAAGCCTATTGGTCCATATTTCTTGATGCTTCTATATTGGAGCGGAGTCTTGAGGTGGGTAGAATATAGTTGTGCAATAATTGGCTGTTGATTGCTAGTGTTGACTTCTTGATGTGTAGTGCCTCGCAAACGTCAAGCCGCCTGCTATCGCTGTATCTATCGATGATTTCTGTGTTGTTTACTAGGATTTCTCTGGCGATGGTTTGGTTGTGGGAAGAGATTATATGTTCCTTAATGGAGCCCTGTTGCTTATGCATCGTTAAACGCCTAGAAAGAGATGTTGTTGTCTTGCCTATATACTGTTTTTTTTGGAGCTTACAGTCCCCAAGAGGGCATTTGAAGGCATAGACGACGTTAGTCTCTTTAAAAGCGTTCTGTTTTGTGTCTGGAGAGTTTCTCATGAGTAGGCTGGCCGTTTTTCTGGTTTTATAGTAAATCGTCAGTTGTATCCTCTGATTTTTGTCTGTAGGGATAACGTTTCTATTAACAATATCTTTCAGGACCCTTTCCTCCGTTTTATGAGCTGTGAAAAAGAAGTTCCTGTAAAATAGTCTAATAGGGGGTATAGGTGTTGTGTTAGTTGTCTCTTCAGAGGTTGCATGGCTTTTCACTTTCCTTCTTATGATGTCTTCGACGAAACTATTGGAAAAGCCGTTATTGACTAGGACCTGCCTTACCCTACAGAGTTCTTCGTCGACTTGCTTCCATTCTGAGCTGTGGCTGAGAGCACGGTCGACATATGCGTTAACAACACTCCTCTTGTACCTGTCTGGGCAGTCGCTGTTGGCATTTAGGCACATTCCTATGTTTGTTTCCTTAGTGTAGACTGCAGTGTGGAAACCTCCGCCCTTTTCCATGACTGTTACATCTAGAAAGGGCAGCTTCCCATCCTTTTCCATCTCGTAAGTGAAACGCAGCACTTTTTTATTTCTGCCAAAAACCCAGTATATAGGCAAGACAACAACATCTCTTTCTAGGCGTTTAACGATGCATAAGCAACAGGGCTCCATTAAGGAACATATAATCTCTTCCCACAACCAAACCATCGCCAGAGAAATCCTAGTAAACAACACAGAAATCATCGATAGATACAGCGATAGCAGGCGGCTTGACGTTTGCGAGGCACTACACATCAAGAAGTCAACACCAGCAATCAACAGCCAATTATTGCACAACTATATTCTACCCTCCTCAAGACTCCGCTCCAATATAGAAGCATCAAGAAATATGGACCAATAGGCTTTCTACAAACACTTCTATTCAATATCCATTGTTTCGTGTTCTGTCTTGTGTTGATGAAATTAATACCCTATTAATACTCTTGTTCTGTCTTGTGTTGATGAAATTAATACCCTATTAATGCCACATCTTGTTCTGTCTTGTGTTAATGCCACATCACCCCTTCCACCTCCATATAAAAAATAAATAAAAAGTATTCAGAGGAGACCTTGTGGTTTCTCACTCAACACTAATATTATCTTCTCCTACCACCCCCATTCTTTTGTATGTACACATATATATTTGCTTTATTTGAACTTTGTTACAAAAAAGGAGTTACATATAGGTTACAAAGATGGTGATACAAAGATGAGGACCGTTGAGCCCTAAGTATTAGTGTTGCCCTGCGCCTTGCTGCCACAATCTCCACCAAAAACCGGTGTATCTCTGGCTTTGCGTCAGCAGACCAATACGACAGCCATGGTCTCATCTGTCGTAAGTCACTGGGAAAGATTGTCAGACATGAAGACACTAATCTGTTCATGTGCTGCGATCCTATTTGCGTTCCCTATTTATGCTCTATTCTTCCTTTACGATGTAGTCCTCAATTATTTGCATTATGTACCTGACCTCCCTAATGGTATAAACCCAATATGCCCAGCACTCTCCCTTCTCGTGAGAATGAACCATGTGGGTTCGAAACGTTGTGTACATTAATAATAAGTAATACATGCTACAATTAATTACTTATTTTTATTCACCTAGAACAAAGATGGCATTTGGTGAAATCATATTATAAATTACAAAAACGTGGATTTCCACACCTTTTTTCTCTTTAGGTTTCTGGGTCACTGATGTTTCAGAACGAAGAGACATGAGGAAAGAGGGGTCGTGGAGGGCCAGGTAGAGGGTGTGGTGGATGGTGTGGAGTGATGCGTGGTGGAGGAAGGCATGGTGGAGGGCGAGGTAGAGGGCGTGGACAGTGTTGCGGAGACTGTGGTGGAGGAGCACGGCCCTCACCCCCGCCCTCTCACCTATGGCTATCACCACCGTCTCCGGCAGCCGCCACAGTCCAGACATCTCCACCAACCTGAAGAGAAGTAATAGTTTTGGTATATCGTATTAGTATCAAGTAAGTATCAAGTTATATTATATCGGATTCACCAAGGATCCTCCAGAGAGACAAATGATACCTTTGAGGTATTAGGAAGGCAAGATATAGGATCACCCAAAAAAACAAGGCTTTCGACCAGGAGGTGAACAACTGCAAGTGGAACATTGCAGTTAGAATAAAAAATGGAGGAAGAAGTTGTTCCATTGTAACACCTCCCCATTGCTACTCCACCTTCTCACTTAAACCCCAGCTTAAAACTGCTTGCAAGCTCAGTGTGACCCTCACTGAACTCCCAGTTAACTGTTAAAATGAAATATTAAATGGGGAAAGCAACAAAATAAAGAGTTAAATTTAAATAATGAATAATACCTAAACTTACAGCTGCCTCCACCTGCCTGAAACCTAAATGTGCCTGCACTGCTGATCTCCCAGGAAAGACAGAAATCAATAACTATGAAACTTGAAGGGCGTAGGAATCTGGGCAATAATGCTTGGGAATTAAATTTATAGAAAATCCTTTACTCTACTTGTTTAGACTCAAGGGCATCTTTAATTACCATTAAATGGTGGAGAACATGAGGGATTTTCAGTACAGCATATAAACACGACATATAACGACTCAGAATTATTAAGAAAGGGGATTAACTAAATACCACTAAATCAATATTCACTTTATTTAACAAAAGACACGTTTATTTAATAAATTGGCTCGAAAATATATCCTACTCTCAAGACATCACTATGAGGCAAAGGTATCCACAGATTGAACATGAGTACACAAGAAAACATTGCCTTATCTTGTAATTACCGTCCACAGATGTTGAATGGCTGCCCCTCAGATCCCTGGACCTGTCTCCAGGTCACACCCAAAACATACTGACTAAAATTTCCTTTGACTACTCCAGGGAGGCCTATGGTTTTCCCCATGAGCTTGGCTGGTGTGCCAAGTTAGGAGCGCCAATAAATTCAAACCAAAACTGGATGCCCTGGTCCCTTGGCGAATGGGTGTCCGGCACTTCCCTGGGGAAATCCGCCTCTCACACTTAGTCCAATCGCCTGAGCCCCAAGGTCTAGTACCCTGGCACCCAACCCGTTCTCGCAAATTTAATAAGTCAATATTGACTTATTAGTTGCGTGCATAGGTGACATACTAAACATAATAGTTTCCCTTGAAAAGCTTCATAGAAAACACCGACCTTACCTAACCTACTTAGTATGTTAAAATAAGCATCTTATAGCTTCGTAATTACAATTGTTACTTAACCTATTATAGGTATAGGTTAGGTAATAATTGTAATTACAAAGCAATAAGTTGCTTATCTTAATATACTAAGTAGGTTAGGTAAGGTCGGTGTTTTCTATGAAGCTTTTCAAGGGAAACTATTATGTTAAGTATGTCACCTATGCACATATTTAATAAGTCAATATTGACTTATTAAATTTGCGAGAACGGGTTGGGCACCACTACCCAATGAAACAAAAACCCCTGCTCTTGGCCACTGAAATGCTCTGACAACTGCCCGGAGGCGATCATCTCACAGAATTTTTGAAATAAGCAGTTACAACCAGATTCTTATGAACAAGCTTTGTCTGACCAGCCACCCAAGAGAAATTTGAGAATACGGTTTTATGGCACTGAGTTTATTAGCCCCAACTTGTCTATGGTTATAGAGTAGGCAGGGAAGAGGGAAAAGAGTCGGGAGGTAGAGAGGGAAATGAGTGGGGATGGAGTAGGGGGAAAAGTGGGCAGGATGAGGGCCAAGGGAGAGGGGGGGTCACCCAGCCATCAGTGGCCTCTTGACTCCACAGTTTTATGGCAGGAGATGGCCGGTGCAATGATTGGGAGGGGAGGGGGAAGGAAATAAAGGGAGGGATGAACAGAGGAGAGGGGGCGGGAAAGTGGGAAGGGGGGAGAAGAAAGGAGTGATGAGGCAACGGGAAGGGGGAGAATGAACAAAGGAGGGAAAGTCGAACAAGGGGAAGGGGAAAAGGTGAGAAGGTAGGTCTGTGCAACAGACCATTACAACCCCTCTCTTCAGAATTAGGAAATTTGTATGGTTGTTACTTTAAAGCACGAATTTCTTATCCTGCCCTACTATAACCATTAACTCAAGAAAAATAAATGAAAACTTTTTTAACCCAATAATATATTGACCCAATGCCTCAAAAAGAAAAGAAAAGTATGTTATCCTAACTAATTCCATACAATCTCCAATCACAATAATGGCACCCCCAAAATGTATGCCCAAAAATATATGAATACATAACAACATTAAAAACAACAAAGATACATTAAAAAATAAATGAGTGAGGAAGACCGTCCCTATGATTCCGGCTGTCACACTTGGATGCAGCCTCACATCCCTGCCAACTCCCTAGAAGACAAAACATCCTATACCTGTCCTGATATAGCAAAAATCAAATGTAAAAATCCATAGTTATCAACTAACATCTAGCTAAATCATAGGATAGTTATCAAATTATTCCTCCTGGAATCAAAATCAAACTCATCAACTTCACATTAAGTAAAAATAAAATTAAAGAAAATCGTCAAAATCCACAAAAAAATCAATAGAGGAATACTCCCTCGCAAGGTCCCAGTGTTCCACTCCACACCTGTGGCAAGTACATTTCACAGCATGTATCTGGTTCCTTAAAATCTAAAGAAAATACCCAAAATTAATTTTTATTAAAGAAATGTCCAAGGACATGTCTCTTAACCTAACAAAAATCCACTGGATATAAGTTTCTAAAACTCCTAGTATCCCAGAGTTCTTACTGAAGTCCACTGCAACAGAAGGGGAACACATTTTTCAGACTGTGAACAACACCCCGTTGTTCAATAAGTCCCCATAAAAAAATAAAAAAAATAAAGAAGAGAGAGAGAGAGAGAGAGAGAGAGAGAGAGAGAGAGAGAGAGAGAGAGAGAGAGAGAGAGAGAGAGAGAGAGAGAGAGAGAGAGAGAGAGAGAGAGAGAGAGAGAGAGAGAAAGAGAGGGAGAGAGGGAGGGAGGGAGGGAGGGAGGGAGGGAGGGAGGGAGAGGGATGGAGGGGAAGAGAGAGAGAGAGAGAGAGAGAGAGAGAGAGAGAGAGAGAGAGAGAGAGAGAGAGAGAGAGAGAGAGAGAGAGAGAGAGAGAGATAGAGAGATAGAGAGAGAGAGAGAGAGAGAGAGAGAGAGAGAGAGAGAGAGAGAGAGAGAGAGAGAGAGAGAGAGAGAGAGAGAGAGAGAGAGAGAGAGAGAGAGAGAGAGAGGGAGGGAGGGAGGGAGGGAGAGAGAGAGAGAGAGAGAGAGAGAGAGAGAGAGAGAGAGAGAGAGAGAGAGAGAGAGAGAGAGAGAGAGAGAGAGAGAGAGAGAGAGAGAGAGAGAGAGAGGAAGGGAGAGAGAGAGAGAGAGAGAGAGAGAAAGAGAGATAGATAGATAGATAGAGAGAGAGAGAGAGAGAGAGAGAGAGAGAGAGAGAGAGAGAGAGAGAGAGAGAGAGAGAGAGAGAGAGAGAGAGAGAGAGGGAGGGAGGGAGGGAGGGAGGGAGGGAGAGAGAGAGAGAGAGAGAGAGAGAGAGAGAGAGAGAGAGAGAGAGAGAGAGAGAGAGAGAGAGAGAGAGAGAGAGAGAGAGAGAGAGAGAGAGAGAGAGAGAGAGAGAGAGAGGGAGGGAGGGAGGGAGGAAGAGAGGGAGGGAGGGAGGGAGGGAGAGAGAGAGAGAGAGAGAGAGAGAGAGAGAGAGAGAGAGAGAGAGAGAGAGAGAGAGAGAGAGAGAGAGAGAGAGAGAGAGAGAGAGAGAGAGAGAGAGGGAGGGAGGGAGGGAGGGAGGGAGGGAGGGAGAGAGAGAGAGAGAGAGAGAGAGAGAGAGAGAGAGAGAGAGGGAGGGAGGGAGGAAGAGAGGGAGGGAGGGAGGGAGAGAGAGAGAGAGAGAGAGAGAGAGAGAGAGAGAGAGAGAGAGAGAGAGAGAGAGAGAGAGAGAGAGAGAGAGAGAGAGAGAGAGAGAGAGAGAGAGAGAGAGAGAGGGAGGGAGGGAGGGAGAGAGGGAGGGAGGGAGGGAGAGAGAGAGAGAGAGAGAGAGAGAGAGAGAGAGAGAGAGAGAGAGAGATAGAAGTGATAGTGATAGAAGGGTCACATTTACTCTATTTTAATTCTGAAAATTAAGTTAATTTATATGAGATGTTTTATAATGGTAAAGTCCAAAGACTAATGTATTTAAGAATAATTCCCAGCAGAATAGCTGGTGAATTTATAATAGTATGTGGTAATGATATCCCATTTTCTATAGACGGAAAATTCCACTATAAGTTACATTTTCTATGGGTTAACTTGTTTATACAATACAGCAATATTGTCTGCCTGTATGATATTATTAAATGGTGTCGGATTTTCCGACACCCATGCCGTTCAGGATCACCCCTAAACGTACACAGTACCGTGATCACAGCACCAATGATCGTCTATAAGGATTGGTCAGTCGTGATGCTTATTAACTAAGCTCCCTGACTGATCAATCCCCGACGACACTCATGGATCCATTTGGGTACAGTTTTTCATCAAATTCTGGCGCATGCACGGGCCGCACTGAGTTATCATGTGTGAGAAAGTGTGACTATACGTGAATGACAACCATCTAATATTATGCAATGGTTAAGGTCTACCTAGCTTCTTAGATGCGTAGAATAGGATTATTTTGCTTCATCGCAAGTCTGATTTAGATCCAGTCCGTCAAGAAATTTAGCTGGGTAATATGTGACAAAAATTGACCCTATTCTTCTTTGATTCATGTTCACAGTAGCAAAACAGTGCAACTAAATTTTAAGTATAATCAAACCACACATCAGAAAGTGATGATGCGACGACGTTTCTGTCCATCCTGGACCATTGTCAAGTCATTTTCAGTTTCATGCACTCCTCTTTCTTAATAATTACTCAAGTATATGGCTGGTATTGTTGTTGGAGGTGAGATCAAGAATGAGTCCTCGGCAGGTGGTTCTAGCGTCGATCCAAAGCCCCTGGAGGAGGTGGTCCAAATGGTCCTGGCTGGCCACCGGCACCGCCTCCACTACAATGCCAGCTTCCATATCACCATTCCAGCGTCTGAAGGAGGAAGTGTCTCTAAATTTACATCCTCACTTTTGCAACAGTTTTAAGTAAGTAAACAAAGGAAAACAATAGGTATTTTAAATTATTAATTCTACTTTAGAGCACTGCATAAAGCACTGTATATCATTACACGTGATTAACAGCATTATAAATCAATTAAAATACTTATCCATACAATTTATGCTCTAATAAGTTTTGTTTTATAAAGTCATATCAGTCTTACTTATTATTATTATTATTAATATTATTATTATTATTATTATTAAACACATAAATCACAATAACTTGATAAATCAAACGAGCAAATCCACAAGGGCCTTGATGAGAGCTTGAATCTAGGCCCTGTGTGTTCCCAAATGCGTCTTAGTCAACAGTACCATGACGTGGTTAAAAGCTTTTGACGCACTCCTTGACAGTCTCTTACATATATAACTACGTTTCGGAGGCCACACATGTCCCCAAAGTTGATGTGAGATAGTTGTTCTTACAATTACCAAAACTGGATTTTTGCCCAATTGTATCAGTAAGCTTTTCACAAGTATGGTAATGTACACCTGATGTAGATTTTAGAGCAAAATCATTGTCTCTCGCTTTTTCAAGCTTTCGTTAGTGTTGCAGGTTGACTGTTATCTTAGTGGACGTAAGTAGTAGAAAGTATGCTAGAAGCCTACACTTTTCCTTTTTTTTTGGATTGCAGGCTTCTGGCGTAGGGGTGTTTTAATTCCCCCCCCCCCCCCCCCCCCCCCCCCCCCGGGTATGCCATAGTTGTAGGAGAGTTCTCGTTTTTCTAATCCCAACGGTTGGTCATTGCACTAGGGATGGTTTCATTTTTATCCGTATCATTTACCAACTGCTCCCTTCCATCATTTACAATTTTCATAAAACGGAAATTAAACAGCACCCTTCTGGTCCCTACCATTTATCCCCAAAGAGGTTAAATTGTGTGCACCAGTTGTGGGAAAACTTGACTCATGTCAATCAATTAAATTAATACTATTTTCGATAGCTTACGAAGAACCACTACTTTTTGAGAAAGCGTGGAAAACAGGGTAGAGCAACTGGTTTGATATTTTACTCCATGAACTAGTGTCCTATGGATGTTTTAATTATTAATGCATTGATTATTAAAGGGACTGTATTATGAGTCAAATCCTCTCACCTAAATTGGGGGGGTTATATGCAAAAAGATAAATATATCCCAAACATTATTTCAGTGCTGGTTCATTCACTGAAGTAAGTGAAAATATATGAATATTGAATGAATTAGGTAATAGTAATTACAGGCGAATGTGCCTCAAGATAATACAATAATAGACTAATATTTTACTAAAGCAATGGGTTAGTAATATTGATCTCATTAGATCATTAAAACATCTATTTGTTAGTTATCTAATTCAAATATGGATGACAGCTTAGCTGTAAATTGAGAGAGATGAAATCAGCTGCCACACTCTACTGACGACGTATTGCGTCTGATAAATTGTTGCACGTGAAGGTGGGGAAGCCTAGCACGTCGCTTGATGTGGACCTGGGAGCTCAAAGGCAATTACAATGTAGAACTCTTCTACATAACTTACTACAGATACATTTAATACGGAATTTTTCCTAAATATCTGTCACTGCAGAATTCTTCTGCAAATAATAATATAATATATTCCTGTATAAATTACTGAACACGGTAAGAGAGTGAACATACTGGATTTTTAATGGTAATTTCTCAGCCTAACGACAATTATCTAAGTGTAATATGTGCACACAGTAAAACACATAGAATACTTAGTTGCAGGGCCAAGTGTCCGTTGATTAAGGAACGTCTCCAGCTGCCGTGATAAGACGTCAATTGTGGGTTGGAGTAATGATTAGTTCCTTGGACACTGCTCTGATGTGCAAAGGTAACATGGCATCGCTCTCGTGCTTGTAGGAGAGAAATTTAACAAGATCGAGACGTTCCTCTCCAATGCACATTGCTAATGGCGTCCGAGTCGCGTGGTAGCTAGAGACACTTTCTAGTAGGAATGGCCTTTCCTTCCTCAATGGCTGTGATACGCATGCGCAGAACGCTCGTAAGTATTTTCTAGCGTAAATTATTTTTACTTACTTATAATTAATCAGAGAAAATAAGGAATTGTGACAAGTGTTTATGTCACTAATAAATGTATTAAGGTACAATATATTTTGCATAATGCAAGTCAGGTTATTAAGACTGCACAAAATAAATGAAAGGAATATTATATAAATTGCTTTAAACTGCAGTTGTTATTACACCTAAATAAACGAATTCAGTAAGCAATAATATGTTAGATAAATAATCAGCTAAATAAACGATTATCTTTAGTAAAGGAACGTAATTAACTGGAATCTGTTTAGATTCAACTAAATGAGGAAAGAATGGAGTTGCGCCCCTGCTCCAGTGGGGTGCAGACGTGCTGCCTGGGTGCTCCGGCAGTTGGTGATTGTTTGCCAGTTTGGCCGGTTGGAGGCGTGTGTGTCTGCCCGACTGTGCTGACGTGGTGTTCGCGATGGGGGTGGGTCCCTCTTCCCCCTGTAGTGTGGGCTCAGTCTGTGGGCCTCGAATTTTCTGTACGGGCTGGGTACCCGGAGATAGTGCTGGTGTGTGATTTGCTTTCTGTCTCTGTGATAGACCATTTATGGAGTCGAGTTAGAAACAGCGTGTCGGGCGATCGTGAAGTACATGGAGGAGTTAGCATATCGGGAGTTTCTCCGTCAATACGAGGGGCGGACTTTACCCCTGTCGGATGGTGCAGGCACTGTGACCCTCTCTGATCGGAGTGGTGCCCTCACTTACGTCAGTGTACATGGAGCGCCCATGGAGTTTCCGGAGGATCTGCTACGGTGGTACTTCGGCCGGTTTGGCTCCGTTGTTAGTGTGAGGTTGAACGTGGTATCTTCCAGTCTGCTCAAGGGTGTGAGGACTAACATTCGCACCCTGGGCATTTGACCCCAGGCAGACATTCCGTCCTCTGTGCAACTTATGGGTTACAACGTTCGGATGTTTTACGCCCGCCAGCCTCGGACGTGTTATCGTTGTGGCCTCTTGGGCTATCAGGCTGCTGACTGTCCTGCGCCTGCCGTTGCGCCCGTGAACCTCTTCAGTGAGGAGGATTTTCCGCCACTTCCTGTGGGGGACGCTTCGGTGGATGTGGACATCTCTTCAGCCGCGGATGTGCCCACTGTGTCGACTGTTGCGCCTCCTGTTGTTGTCTCCTCTCCTCTGGAGATTATGTCGTCGCATGGTGATCGTCCTGCTCCGGCTGGTGTCCCTGGGGTTCTTCCGACTGCCTTCTGCTCGAATCCACAGTCTTCCAGTTCTTCCTCTGCTGCGTCTGACCCTGTACCTGCACCCTCGCCATCTGTTCCGTCTGTGCTGGGTGCTGGGGTGGATCCGGCGCTTCCTCCTGTGCCTGGCTTGGTGTCCCATGTAGTTGAAGATGCTGCCGTTCTCGGACGTGCATCGGTTCGCCCGGCTTCTGTTGCGCGTGTCTCTGAGTCAGCCTCCGGGTTTGATGATGTGCGGCCAGAGCCTAAGCGTTCCTGGCGTTCTTCTGCATGGGCTGACGTTGGCGACTTCGACGATTGTGGATTTTCCGGCGACGGCGGTTGGCTCCGGTTGCGTTGCATACTACGGTGGTGGCGGAGGTGTATCTGCCTGCGGATGCCGGTGCCGGTGTTTTGGCCTCCACTTCTGGTATGGTGTCTGCGGATCCTACTTTGGGTGCGTCGCCTGCATCGGATGGCTCCGATTCTTCGTGGGGGGTGGTTTCCCCTGCTGAGGTTCATGTTGAGCGGGGTAGCCTGGTGGTGGTGTTGAAAAAGGCTGCTCGCTCTGGGGGTTCTGAAACCCCTTCTTCGTTCCCTGTTTCATCGGCGGTGGTCTCGACGCCTCTTCCGTCTCCGGCCGTCTCTTTAGTGTCTCCTGCTGTCTCGGTAGCGGTGTTGCCATCTCGTCGCAACCTGTCCTCTTAAAAATGACGTCACTTTTGGCTCGTATGCGCGATATGGCTAAATTTGGACGCAATTTGAAATAAAATCGACTCACAAAAGTGACGTTCTGTTCCGTTTTTTATATGAGTCGTCCGGCATACGCGCAGAGGTTATAAGAGGACATTTTAAATTAACGTTTTTCATACCGTTTTGAAACTTTATGAGAATTTCCTGCCCACCTAACCTATCAGAGGACCCTTAACTTACTGTTGTTGAAATAAAAAATCCCAAATTTATTTTCATTTTCAAATTACGTCCAAATTCGGCCATACGGGCAAATGGCCAAAAGCGACGTTCTTTTTTAGAGGACAGGTTGCTCGTCGACCGTCCCCTGCTCCTGTGTGTACGGTGACGTGGCCATCTCGGCAACCCTCATACGCTTCTTTGGTGTCATCTGCTTCCTCGAAGGACGTGGTTTGCGCTCCCCGGCCTTGTTATGCAACTTGCGTTAGTGATCTTAAGGAGTGGCCACTTCCGCCTGATCTGGAGATTCCTGAGTTTATGCGGGCCCCACGGCGGCAGGGGGATCGTCCTCCTACCGACTTGGTATATTTTATTTGGGAGGCCTATAAGTGGGAGTATCCTTGGGATTCGTTCCCTGAGAAATATGCTCCTGCCTCTGAGAAATGATTTCCTCGCCCATGATTTCTTTGTATTCTGTGTGTGGTGGGTTATTTCCTTTGTGTGCATGGTTGTGGGGTGTGGGTTGAGTGTGTGTGGGTGGGTGGGGCGGGCTTGTTTCCCGGTTCCTGGGTGCTCCGGTTTGTTTTTATGGGTTTATTTGTATGGCTTGTGTGTGTGTTCGGCTCCTGTGCGGTCCGGTGGTTTGGTTAAGTGTGTGTGTCTGAATGTGGATGTCATGTTTTTTTGTGGTTCTATGTTTTTATGGTGCTGTTTGTGCGCTTGTTTGTCTCGTATTGAGTGCCCTTCATGCTGTTGGCGTGACCCGGCCTGGGTCTATGCTCTTTGTCATGTTTTGCCATTTTGCTTTTCCTTTAGTTTGTTATAAAATTGTATATCCTTTATTGTTATTATTATTATTATTATTTTCGTTTTGTGTTGGTGCCTCTCCGTCTGAGTGTGTGGTGCTGGTAGGCTTGTTCTGTGTAATTTTGTTTTGGTGTTTCATTTTCTATTTGTATTCCGCTGTGTTTATATTACTTGTTGTGTTTTGTCTGTAAATTTTGTTGTTTTGTGGTCGGCCCTTCTGGCTGGCGTTTTTGTTTCATACATTTTGTTCCTTTGTACTTTTGCAAGTTTGTGCTTTGTCCTTTTATTCTTTTGTTCTATGTTGTATTTGTTTGCTTTTATTGTACTTATAAGCATGCTTGCATGTAAAAAAAAAAAAATAAGAAATGAGGAAAGAATTCATGTTTCAGCCTGTCTTTCCTCACTTCGTCACTCTGACTAGGAAGAATCTGGCAAATCTGGCCTTACAATTGTAACATTAAATTGGATTAATTCTGCAAATTAGTAGTGTTAGTAATCACTACGATTAATATAATGATGTATTATAATACAAGAAATGATGTATTATAATACAAGAAATGATGAATTAATGTTGGAAAATTTCCAACATAACTCTGGGGAAGGAAATCTCGGGTCGCATTTCACCGAGTATTGACATACCCATTCCGAAGTTATATTATGGATTAGTAAATTAGTACGTTAGTAACGAATGTCCCGAATCTGTTGTACAGATGTGACAAAGTCATCATGGGAACATGAATTAAATATGGAAATGTTGAATAATTAAGGTATCTGTAATCAAGAAGCCTCTAAAGCTTACAGTAGACTCAACGACTAGGGTTACTGTGACGTGTAATAATTGCATTATTTAGTTGCTGAATTGTTCTGCAAACTCAGAAAATGTTCTCAAGAATAGATAACATTATTGTATAAGTTGTATTCTACATTATTATACAGTAATTAAGAAATATTAATCATTGGGTCATTCAAGTTCAAGGAGACAACGATACTACTGTAAGGTCACTGTCTAGGGTCGTTGTGACTTGTAACTGTGGAGTTACAAGTAACTTGTAACTAGACAATAACACATCACTGAGCATGATGATCACCCCAAACTCAAGTGAGGAGATTTGATTTATGCACTGTATTGCAGTAGTCATTCTGACTAATGATAACTAAGTTTTTAACTTCCTGAAGGTAATGTAACATTAGAGAACTGAATATGGTTACTTATTAAATCAAGGATAACTCAGAGTCAACAGTGAGATTAGTAGCCTAGTCATTCTGACTTATAAGCTAATTGAATTACAGCTCATAAGCGTGTCACTGGAAACTCATTAATACATCCTCAACTTCAATGAGAACTTAATTTTACTAAATCAGTCTCTATAAGTAGTCAACTGTATTTAATTTTGAGCACAGACTAGGCTGGTACTCAGTTGATGAAAATAATGTCCCTAATACCTACCTAAATAGATGGTTTAATTTTTCTAACGTACCTCTACCTCTTAGCCCTCTACCTAAGTAGAGGGCTAAGCTAATTGTAACAACTTACTAATTCTTAGTAGTGCCACTAGCTGAATGGTGAGCAATAATAATTGTAAGACTATCATGGTGAGTCGTGGTATGCTCGGATTAACAGTGTGAGCAGTAATGTACTCGGATTAACATAGTGAGCAGTAATGTACGCGGATTAACATTGTGAGCAATATTGTGCTCGAATTAACATAGTGAGCAGTATTGTGCTCAGATTAACATGGTGAGCTGTAATTAGCTCGGGTTAACCTGGTGAGAAGTAATGTACTTGGATTAATTGGATGAGCTGTATTGAGCTCGTTAAGCATTTTAGGTTACAATGCTTATGGTATAATGGTAAAGCATTACACGATGGGACACCTAAGGTTGCTGGAAATTTAATTGTTGCTGCAATTAATCCAATTTGAAGATAGTTTGTAACGTTTTCCCAACCTAAACGTTTCACGGTATATTAGTTCTCTGTAGGTTCACTTACATATTGGTAAGTTTGCAATTTTGTTCATGCTGCAGTCCTACAATAATAAGCAGAAACGAAAGAAAAACAGTTCAAACAAATTTTAATGCAATATTTTCACTATCTCTTAGTGCAGAAAACTTTGAATTAATAAGATTTTCTTTACAAACCTTATGCGTAGGTATAATGGACCTTGGTCCTGGTGAATTTACAGGTGTAGAAGTTTCTTGATGACTTCGTGTTAATGTTAACTTCATGAAATACTGGGTGCAAGATTCTCTAGCCTAATATGATTAATTACCTAGGGAGTGCTAGATTCTCTAGACCAGTTTTATTGATTACCTAGGGAATGCTAAATTCTCTAGCCTAATATTATTGATTACCTAGGGAGTGTTGGATTCTCTAGCCTAATATTATTGATTACCTAGTGAGACTGAGTGCGGTCAATTATTACTTGTCGAGAATAATTCTAGGTTTGCAGTGGAGTCAATGGCTTGGTCGCTGTGACATGTACCTGGTTAGGTTACAGACCACTGATTTTTCACTGAGAGCTGTGAAACATCTGGGCGAATACAAATTGTACTACATTCAATCTGGGTTTATTACCTCAGCTGGTTTCTCATTTAGTTTGTTGCTGGAGAATTAATTTACTGCTGATTAATTTATTTTTGTTGGCAGGCATAGGCTTCTTCAGGTTTAAAAGTTTACCTGTCAGTAAGCAGCCACCTGCAGATTGGAGCATATTCATGCCCTATCGCTTAACATGTCCAGTGATGAACTGGAAAAAGTAGTCTGCTCCAACTAGTACATTTACCTTATTAAGGCGGTCAGACGTTAACTGGTTGTCAGCCAATTTAATTTCATGTTCCTGCAGGAAGTTGGCTGTATACCTTAGGCCCTTAATATTTAGGTCAAATGGTATTTGATCTATAACAATGGCTTGGATAGCCTTGGCATAACCACCTAGACGTACGAGCGGTCGAACTACTGAATATTCTTGGAGTCCTCGATTTATCACGAACCTGGACAGGTTTAATTTTACCTGTGTATTGGTCTTAAGTTAAGTACCTCTGCCTCTTTCTGAGTAATGAAAGTTCTCTGGGATCCTTGATCAAATAGTCCACGAGTGGTGATCTTGGTCCCTTTATTTTTTACTTGAAGTTGGGCAGTGGGCAAGACTGCATCCACTTGAGATGCTGGTGAAATTACGCTGTTAACTTGTCCCACCTTGCAGCACTGTACTGGTGTAGATTCTCTACCTCCTATTCTAGGATTAAAATAATTTGTTTTGACAAATTTGCACAGTGCAGCATGATGTTTTCCTCTTCTGTAACTATTGCAGATGTTCAGTGGGGTTTCTCAGCTGTTAACATTATGTGACTTGAGACACCTAGAACATTTGTGTAACTGAGTCATCTGACTCGTGTGTCTCTGTTAGGATAATTAATACATTTGTACAAAGAATGTTTTTGATTACAAAACAACATAACCCCCATCCTACAGTTCGTTTAGGGGTCACCGGTTTAGGTGAAACTGCAACTACAGGATGTGAAGGTTTTGCTGTTTGAATTTGCTTCTTGTTTTGTTTCTTCCAACTTGGGGTGGAAGTGGTTGATGTACTCTGGGGAGCAGCTATTGGGCTCTTAGGAGTACTTATTGGACTCTTAGGTCTCTTAGGAGCACTTGTGATGCTCTTAGGTCGTACTGATGAATCAGTGTTTGACATGTTGTTATTACATTGATAATTAGTACCCTTGTTACCTAATGACTGTGTCACTTTAGGAGTTTTAGGGAAGGAACCTAACATGGGTACGTTTTCTTTGCATTCAGAAGTTATTAAGTGCTTGGTTTGCTGGCTTATTTATTACATTACGCAAACCTGCGAGTATATCCTGCATTGACAGGACATTATCATTCTGGTATAAATGCAATTTATTGAGTACCTCACCAGTCAATTTTCTCTGGATGATAATTTTAGTCATCCACTCAGCAGTGGGGGTGATCCACCTTCTTGCTGAAGGAACTTAACATTGACTTAAGCTGAAAAGTAAAAGCTTGTAAGGAGTCAACTGATTGTTCTGGTTGAGATAAATCTATAATTGATGAACAAGGTTTATAACAGTCTTCTCATTATCAGCACTTGTTCTAGAGATCTGGATAGCTTGATTGATGCTAATGGGTTCAACATCAACTCTAGGAAGCTGGTGTGAGTAATTATGAATATTACTTGTGTTGTTTAAGGCTTCTTGCTTACCCTCAGCTTTAATTACAGTTTCAGCTGCTGCTGCAGCTTCAGTTTTATTTTTATTTTCTGGTTAATATTCACTGGCTGTTGCAACTTCACCTGGAGTTTCAACTGCAGCTTCACTTATATTTTTGGGGGTTCCTGTGAGAAGCTGGTTAATTCAATAGCCTCATATATTGAATTTATAGAATCCAGCCAATATTGAGATGAGCCTTTTGAAAGCTGATCTGACTCTGTAAATGAATCATTACGCGAAGTTGTAATGAGACAGTATATTGAGATGACACTGTAGAAAATGAAGGTTGAACACTTATAGATCCAGTATAAGGATTTAGTTTAATAAGAGGAATCTCCTCATTTTGAGGTAGCTCATGTATTTCATCTTAGCTGTTTGCTTTCTTAGGTATAGGTAAACTATAAAAATGTTCTAACCAATTAGCAACATTTTGTGTCGCAAGCACTTTGTAATAATGCCCTAACTTGGCCTGAATTTTGTCTTCATAGTCGGCAAGGTCAGATTCAATTAGACTTAACCCGTCTGGGTCAGTATCACTGACAAGGAGTATTTTCCTATAAGACTTGATTATATCCTTTACTTGGTCATATTTTTTGCTGACCACCTTCTGGAAATTTTTAGCCTGAAAATATCAAATGGGTTAGTTCCTAACCAGTTATCACATTTGGCGAGTAGTCTTGATAAGTGACTTTGAAAACCTTTCAAGATTCTTCCATTTTTTCTGGAGTAGCCATGTTGGCTATGGGTTTGAGCCTTATAGGGCTTATATAGCTACTTGGCCAGCATTAGTACTTGCTGTACCATTGCTGGCCATTGTATATATGTAGAGCAGGTATTGTTATTAACAGCCTAATATTTTCTTGAATAGGTTAATTGTAATTTACCTCGTTTGGAGGTTAGCTACCTACCTAACAAAAAGATTTGAATTGTACTTTGGTGTCACTGCAGGATTTCCTTGGCTTACCTCATTAAAATCAGCTTTGGATGGGTAGTGACACTTCAGTAACACTCAAAGATGAACATAGACATATATAATATAATTAGACAATAAATGGGTTATAAATCCCACCCTGCTCCTATATATATATATATATATATATATATATATATATATATATATATATATATATATATATATATATATATATATATATATATATATATATATATATATATATATATATATAGGAACTTCCTATACAGGAACTTCTTTTCCACAACTCATAAAATGGAGGAAAGGGTCCTGAAAGATATTGTTAATAGAAACGTTATCCCTACAGACAAAAATCAGAGGATACAACTGACGATTTACTATAAAACCAGAAAAACGACCAGCCTACTCATGAGAAACTCTCCAGACACAAAACAGAACGCTTTAAAAGAGACCAACGTCGTCTATGCCTTCAAATGCCCTCTTGGGGACTGTAAGCTCCAAAAAACCCAGTATATAGGCAAGACAACAACATCTCTTTCTAGGCGTTTAACGATGCATAAGCAACAGGGCTCCATTAAGGAACATATAATCTCTTCCCACAACCAAACCATCGCCAGAGAAATCCTAGTAAACAACACAGAAATCATCGATAGATACAGCGATAGCAGGCGGCTTGACGTTTGCGAGGCACTACACATCAAGAAGTCAACACCAGCAATCAACATCCAATTAATGCACAACTATATTCTACCCACCTCAAGACTCCGCTCCAATATAGAAACATCAAGAAATATGGACCAATAGGCTTTCTACAATCACTTCTATTCAATACCCATTGTTTCGTGTTCTGTCTTGTGTTGATGAAATTAATACCTTATTAAATACCACCTCACCCCATCCACCTCACTCAAATATATATATATATATATATATATATATATATATATATATATATATATATATATATATATATATATATATATATATATATATATATATATATATATATATATATATATATATATATATATATATATATATATATATATATATATATCTTGAGATGATTTCGGGGCTTTTTTTTAGTGTCCCGCGGCCCAGTCCTCCACCCCCAGGAAGCAGCCCATGACAGCTGAATAACACCCAGGTACCTATTTTACTGCTAGGTAACAGGGGCATAGGGTGAAAGAAACTCTGCCCATTGTTTCTCGCCGGCGCTTGGGATCGAACCCAGAACCACAGGATTACAAGTCCAGCATGCTGTCCGCTCGGTTCGACCGGCTATTGGTCCCGAAGGACCAATACACCAGTACTGTCTAACACAGTACTAATTAGGTAATAATTCTACCTATTAATGCAGCTAATGGTTTAGGCTAAATTTGTACAAATCTTAGTACTATTACAGCCTAAAATATCCTACCTCTATTGGGTTGACATAACTACAATAAATGTGGTGCAAAAATATGTAAAATAGTACTATGTTTTTTTGGGATTTTTGTAATTTTGTTACATAGTAGAAAATAAGTGTATGATAAATTTAATGAACACAAGATTATTAATTGTGTTTGGCAAGTATTCTACTGCCGTAAATAATGTTTAACGCCTGACTGTACTTCCTAATTGAGGAATATAACATCAGGATTAGTAATGATTAATTAATTTATGGGATCAGTAATTTGGGTTAGTATACTGGACCCTGAAATGTTAATGAATTTACTGACTTGGGTGAATCAGTAATCATAGGATTAATGTGGTTTAGGCTATAATATGGACAGTCTGCTCACAGCCATAATAAAATATTTGTATAGCCTAATAATGGTAACACATAATAATTGGTTAAATAATTAATTATATGAGAATAGCTTGATTCTCAGCTATCTATCTAAGTTCGAAGGACCAAATTTTGTGTGGGAAAACTTTACTCATGTAAATCAATTAAATTAATACCATTTTCGGTAGCTTACGAAGGACCACCACTTTTTGAGAAAAATTGGAAAACAGGGTAGAGCAAGTGATTTGATATTTTACTCCTTAAACTAGTGTCCTATTGATGTTTTAATGAATAATGCATTGATTATTAAAGGGACTGTATTATGAGTCAAATCCTCTCACCCAAAATGGGGGTTACATGCAAAAAGATTAATGTATCCCAAGCATTATTTCAGTGCTGGTTCATTCATTGAAGTAAGTAAAAGTAAATGAATTAGGTAATAGTAATTAGGGGCGAATGTGCCTCAAGATACTACAATAATAGACTAATATATTACTAAAGCAATGGGTTAGTAATATTGATCTCATTAGGAGATCATTAAAGTATCTATTTGTTAGTTATCTAATTCAACTATGGGTGTCAGTTTAGCTGTACATTGAGAGAGATGAAATCAGCTGCCACACTCCACTGACGACGTATTTCATCAGACAATTTTTTGCACGTGAAGATGGGGAAGCCTAGCGCCTCGCTTAACGTGGATCCGGGAACTGAAAGGCAGTTGCAATGTAGAACTCTTCTACGTAACTAACTACAGATACATTTAATACGGAATTCTTCCTAAATATCTGTCACTGCAGAATTCTTCTGCAAATATTAATATAATATAGTCCTATATAATTTATGTAAGACGGTAAGAGAGTGAACGTACTGGATTTTTATGGTAATTTCTCAGCCTAACGACAACTATCTAAGTGTAATATGTGCGCACTGTAAAACAAATAGAATACTTAGTTGCCGGGCCAAGTGTCCGTTGATTAAGGAACGTCTCCAGCTGTTGTGATAAGACGTCAATTGTGTGTTGGAGTAATGATTAGTTTCTTGGACACTGCCGTGATGTGCCAACATAACGTGGCACCGCTCTCGTGGTTGTAGGAGTGAAATTTTACACGACTGAGACGTTGCTAATGGCGTCCGAGTCGCGTGGTAGCTATCGACGCTCTCTAGTAGGAATGGCCTTTCCTTCCTTCCTGGCTGCGATATGCATGTGCAGAACGCTCCTAAGAATTCTCGAGCGTAAATTGTTTTTACTTACTTATAATTAATCAGGGAAAGTAAGGAATTGTGATAAGTGTTTATGTCACTAATAAATGTATTAAGGTGCAATATATTTTGCACGTTGCAAGTCAGGTTATTAAGACTGCACAAAATAAATGAAAGGAATATTATATAAATTGCTTTACACTGCAATATTTTCCACTGTAGTTTTTATTACACCTAAATAAACGAATTCAGTAATCAATAATATGCTAGATTTATAATCAACTAAATAAACGATTATCCTTAGTAAAGGAACGTAATTAACTGGACTCTGTTTAGATTCAACTAAATGTGGAAAGAATTCATGTTTCAGCCTGTCGTTCCTCACGTCGTCACTCTGACTAGGAACAAGCTGGCAAATATGGCCTTACAATAGAAACAGTAAAATAGATTAATTTTACAAATTAGTAGTGTTAGTAATCACTACGATTAATACAATGATGATGTATTATAATACAAGAAATGATGTATTAGTGTTGGAAAATTTCCAACACCAGTCACTCTGAAATACAATTACTTCGGCGACCCGTAGAGACACAGTCATCCCTAATAGTCAATGATGTCCCTAATAGTCAATGATGTCACCTCCAGCCATCCCTCATCTTCTCTCAATTACTCTGCTTTCCATGATTGCATATGTAGCCCCATTTTAAATTTATTCCCATTTTCCATGTTATACCAAGGTTATTAAAGGGCTGCATTCCGTCATCCCTAATGTGCAATGACGTCTTCATCTTCCCTGACCAATTACGTTGTCCTTGATGCCATATTTGACCCCATTTTCGAGTACATAATATTAAATGCAATTTTCAATTATTATTTTTTGTTAAAGAATGCATATAGAACATAAGAATGACATTGCTGAATGACTTTATGGAGGACCATACAGGACCACCTTTGAATTGCCACCCATGTTGGGGTAATCATTTATCCTAATTAAAACCTCTTTTTCATGGCCATTGTATACACTTACACCGTTCAATCATGTCACCTATAATAACTACAGAAGAACCTATCAATACCTTATTAATAGATAGTTAATCCCCATTGTCTTCACTTATACACCTCTATCATGTTACCTATATACAAACTTCTGAAGACCCTATTAATATCCAGTCTGTATCATTGTATCCATTTATACCCTTCAATCATGTCATTCCATCAATATGAAGAAGGCTCTATTAATATAACCCTTTATTAAGCCCATTCATCTTCTAGTATACCATACTCTTCACCTAACTATTTGCTCAGATACACCTGATATTTATACTGTCAAACAAAAAATCGTTTATTGAACATAGGAATGAATGAAATACACTACCTCCCATTCATATGAAACAAAGGAGACAAAACTGAGTATGTGCTCATTGTACTTACGTCAGCATTTTGTGGTCTAGGCAAGTATGTGTGTGAATAAAGGCACGAGTTTTCCCTGATAATGCAAGTGCTTGATGAAAAACGTAATCTGATTGTGTACTACCAAGGTGCATTCGGGGAATGGACATGTTGCGGAAATACTCCAAAGCTTCCATTCCTTTTGAAGGGTCTGGGTGGTGTAACGGTTAGTGTATCAGTTATGCCAGGTGCGCAAACATTTGTACTTTCTGAGTTCGAGTCACCTTGCAGGGTGTGTGTCTAAGTAGTGTTTACCTCTCACTTGTGGTCTAAGCAATTATATGTATGTGAATAAAGGCAAGAGTTCTCCCTGATAATGCAAGTGCTTGATGAAAAACGTAATCTGATCGTGTACTACAATGGTGCCCTCGGGGTATGGAAATGTTGCGGAAATACTTTGAAATTATCATTTCCTCTGAAGAGTCTGGGTGTTGGAACGGTTAAAGTTGTGTTTTCCTCTCACTTGTGATCTAGGCAAGTATATATATATATATATATATACATATATACATATATATATATATATATATATATATATATATATATATATATATATATATATATATATATATATATATAATGCACAGACTGCCCTATTCCAGTAGCTGAAGTTTATAACTTCAGCTACTGGAACAGGGTAGTCTGTGCATTAAGCATTTGGCACTGAGTTTTCCCATATAACAGGGCTCGATGAAAGAGCATCAGGGGTCCCACACTATCTCATTACCTGGGAGAGGATTGGAGTTCTGGTTGGTTAAATACCCCAGAATTCCTACCTCTCTTAATGGCTTTGAAGTATGGTGTAGTGGATACAGCGTACAACTGCCACCTTGTTGGCCAGTGTTCGAGTCCCCTGGTGGGTTGAGTGTCTAAAAAGATATATATATATATATATATATATATATATATATATATATATATATATATATATATATATATATATATATATATATAAATATATATATATATATATATATATATATATGTCGTACCTAGTAGCCAGAACTCACTTCTCAGCCTACTATTCAAGGCCCGATTTGCCTAATAAGCCAAGTTTTCCTGAATTAATATATTTACTATAATTTTTTTCTTATGAAATGATAAAGCAACCCTTTTCTCTATGTATGAGGTCAATTTTTTTTTATTGGAGTTAAAATTAACGTAGATATATGACCGAACCTAACCAACCCTACCTAACCTAACCTAACCTATATTTATAGGTAAGGTTAGGTTAGGTAGCCAAAAAAGCTAGGTTAGGTTAGGTTAGGTAGGTTAGGTAGACGAAAAAACATTAATTCATGAAAACTTGGCTTATTAGGCAAATCGGGCCTTGAATAGTAGGCTGAGAAGTGCGTTCTGGCTATTAGGTACGACATATATATATATAAATATATATATATATATATATATATATATATATATATATATATATATATATATATATTTATATATATATATATATATATATATTTATATATATATATATATATATATATATATATATATTTATATATATATATATATATATATATATATTTATATATATATATATATATATATATATATATATATATATATATATATATATATATATATATATATATATGCAAACAAGCCTGAATGGTCCCCAGGACTATATACAACTGAAAACTCACACCCCAGAAGTGACTCGAACCCATACTGCAAGGAGCAACGCAACTGGTATGTACATGGACGCCTTAATCCGCTTGACCATCATGACCTGACATAGGTTTTCAGTTGTATATAGTCCTGGGGACCATTCAGGCTTGTTTGCATTTGTGTTCCTCACGTGTGCCCCAAAGAATGAGGTGATTTGATAAAATGCTATGCCCAAGATTACCATCCGAGTGCCAGCGGGGAAGTGGTTCAAATAGCTTCGGCTATCACTTCCTTATGTCTGGTCGTGATGGTCAAGCGGATTAAGGCGTCCCTGTACATACCAGTTGCGTTGCTCCTGGCAGTATGGGTTCGAGTCACTTCTGGGATGTGAGTTTTCAGGTGTATATAGTCCTGGGGACCATTCAGGCTTGTTTGCATTTGTGTTCCTCACGTGTGCCCCAAAGAATGAGGTGATTTGATAAAATGCTATGCCCAAGATTACCATCCGAGTGCCGGCGGGGAAGTGGTTCAAATAGCTTCGGCTATCACTTCCTTATGTCCGGTCGTGATGGTCAAGCGGATTAAGGCGTCCCTGTACATACCAGTTGCGTTGCTCCTGGCAGTATGGGTTCGAGTCACTTCTGGGGTGTGAGTTTTCAGTTGTATATAGTCCTGGGGACCATTCAGGCTTGTTTGCATTTGTGTTCCTCACGTGTGCCCCAAAGAATGAGGTGATTTGATAAAATGCTATGCCCAAGATTACCATCCGAGTGCCAGCGGGGAAGTGGTTCAAATAGCTTCGGCTATCACTTCCTTATGTCCGGTCGTGATGGTCAAGCGGATTAAGGCGTCCCTGTACATACCAGTTGCGTTGCTCCTGGCAGTATGGGTTCGAGTCACTTCTGGGGTGTGAGTTTTCAGTTGTATATAGTCCTGGAGACCATTCAGGCTTGTTTGCATTTGTGTTCCTCACGTGTGCCCCAAAGAATGAGGTGATTTGATAAAATGCTATGCCCAAGATTACCATCCGAGTGCCGGCGGGGAAGTGGTTCAAATAGCTTCGGCTATCACTTCCTTATGTCCGGTCGTGATGGTCAAGCAGATTAAGGTGTCCCTGTACATACCAGTTGCGTTGCTCCTGGCAGTATGGGTTCGAGTCACTTCTGGGGTGTGAGTTTTCAGTTGTATATAGTCCTGGGGACCATTCAGGCTTGTTTGCATTTGTGTTCCGCACGTGTGCCCCAAAGAAGGAGGTGATTTGATAAAATGCTCTGCCCAAGATTACCATCCGAGTGCCGGCGAGGAAGTGGTTCAAATAGCTTCGGCTATCACTTCCTTATGTCACGGTCGTGATGGTCAAGCGGATTAAGGCGTCCCTGTACATACCAGTTGCGTTGCTCCTGGCAGTATGGGTTCGAGTCACTTCTGGGGTGTGAGTTTTCAGTTGTATATAGTCCTGGGGACCATTCAGGCTTGTTTGCACATATATATATATATATATATATATATATATATATATATATATATATATATATATATATATATATATATATATAAACATTGTCCTGGGGACCATTCAGGCTTGTTCGCATATATATATATATATATATATATATATATATATATATATATATATATATATATATATATATATATATATATATATTAGTATATTTTGGTAGCAGTCTTTCCTGTAGACATATATTATTAAATATGACCGAAAAAGTAAGATTAATAATTCTAACACGAATTTTCTCAATCTTTCGTACATTACGCTTCACTGTTGGAGGTAAATCAAAAATCACTTCTCCAAAATTCATTTTTATTTCTAGTCTGACGCGACACGGGCGCGTTTCGTAAAACTTATTACATTTTCAAAGACTTCACAAATACACAACTGATTAGAACTTACGTCTCTCTGATATTATATCTACATTTGAGTGAGGTGGGAAGGGTGATGTGGCATTAACACAAGACAGAACAGGAGGGGATATTAATAGGGTATTAAAAGTATCAACACAAGACAGAACAGAAACAATGGGTATTGAATAGAAGTGTTTGTAGAAAGCCTATTGGTCCATATTTCTTGATGCTTCTATATTGGAGCGGAGTCTTGAGGTGGGTAGAATATAGTTGTGCAATAATTGGCTGTTGATTGCTGGTGTTGACTTCTTGATGTGTAGTGCCTCGCAAACGTCAAGCCGCCTGCTATCGCTGTATCTATCGATGATTTCTGTGTTGTTTACTAGGATTTCTCTGGCGATGGTTTGGTTATGGGAAGAGATTATATGTTCCTTAATGGAGCCCTGTTGCTTATGCATCGTTAAATGCCTAGAAAGAGATGTTGTTGTCTTGCCTATATACTGGGTTTTTTGGAGCTTACAGTCCCCAAGTGGGCATTTGAAGGCATAGACGACGTTAGTCTCTTTTAAAGCGTTCTGTTTTGTGTCTGGAGAGTTTCTCATGAGTAGGCTGGCCGTTTTTCTGGTTTTATAGTAAATCGTCAGTTGTATCCTCTGATTTTTGTCTGTAGGGATAACGTTTCTATTAACAATATCTTTCAGGACCCTTTCCTCCGTTTTATGAGCTGTGGAAAAGAAGTTCCTGTAAAATAGTCTAATAGGGGGTATAGGTGTTGTGTTAGTTGTCTCTTCAGAGGTTGCATGGCTTTTCACTTTCCTTCTTATGATGTCTTCGATGAAACCATTGGAGAAGCCGTTATTGACTAGGACCTGCCTTACCCTACAGAGTTCTTCGTCGACTTGCTTCCATTCTGAGCTGTGGCTGAGAGCACGGTCGACGTATGCGTTAACAACACTCCTCTTGTACCTGTCGGGGCAGTCGCTGTTGGCATTTAGGCACATTCCTATGTTTGTTTCCTTAGTGTAGACTGCAGTGTGGAAACCTCCGCCCTTTTCCATGACTGTTACATCTAGAAAAGGCAGCTTCCCATCCTTTTCCGTCTCGTAAGTGAAACGCAGCACGGAACTCTGCTCAAATGCCTCCTTCAGCTCCTGCAGATGTCTGACATCAGGTACCTGTGTAAAAATGTCGTCAACATACCTGCAGTATATGGCCGGTTTCAAGTTCATGTCGACTAAGACTTTTTGCTCGATGGTACCCATGTAGAAGTTTGCAAACAGGACACCTAGGGGAGAACCCATGGCGACCCCATCTACTTGCTTATACATGTGCCCATCCGGGCTCAAGAAGGGTGCCTCTTTAGTACAAGCTTGGAGTAGTTTCCTCAGAATACTTTCTGGCATGTCAAGAGGAGTACAGGCTGGATCACGATACACTCTGTCGGCTATCATTCCGATTGTCTCGTCCACAGGTACGTTGGTAAACAGCGATTCTACGTCCAACGAGGCTCTTATCCCTGTGGCCCGTGTGCCCCGCAGTAAGTCCACAAATTCCTTTGGAGACTTCAGGCTGAAGGCGCAAGGAACATAAGGAATCAGCAGGCCGTTGAGTCGCTTCGCCAGTCTGTACGTGGGTGTGGGTATCTGGCTAATGATTGGCCGAAGTGGGTTTCCAGGCTTGTGCGTCTTGACATTTCCATACGCATATCCAGGTTTATATTCCCCAATATATATCGTCACACTGTATAAGAATAAAGGTGACAGGGGCGACTGCAACAACTACCGTGGAATCTCCCTCCTCAGTATTGTCGGAACGCTGTTTGCTCGTGTCGCATTGAAGAGGCTCCAAGTACTTGCAGAGAGAGTCTATCCAGTATCACAATGCGGATTCAGAGCTGGCAGGTCCACCATCGGCATGGTCTTTTCCCTCAGACAACTGCAGGAGAAATGCAGGGAACAGAAGCAGCCACTCTTCGTAGCCTTCATAGATCTGACGAAGGCCTTCGACCTCGTCAGCAGGGATGGCCTGTTCAAGATCCTCCCCAAGATCGGATGCCCACCCAGGCTCCTCAGCATCATCAGATCCTTCCATGAGAACATGAGGGGCACCGTGGTCTTTGATGGCCTAACATCAGACGCCTTTGACATCCGAAGTGGAGTAAAGCAGGGCTGCATACTGGCTCCAACCCTATTCGGGATTTTCTTCGCAGTTATGCTGCGGCACGCCTTCGGATCTGTCACGGAAGGCATTTACCTCCGGACCAGATCGGATGGAAAGCTCTTTATCCTCGCCAGGCTGAGAGCCAAGACGAAGGTTCGGCTGAGGTGTCTGCGCGACTTTTTTTTTGCCGACGACGCAGCAGTCACTGCACACTCAGCCGAAGACCTCCAACGGCTCATAACCTGCTTCAGCAAGGCCTCTCAGGCTTTCGGACTCACCATCAGCCTGAAGAAAACACAAGTTATGGGACAAGGAGTGGACTCCCAAGCTGACATCGGCATCTCTGATTCCAAACTGGAAGTCGTTCTCGACTTCGTGTACCTGGGCTCCACAATCTCTGACTCCCTCTCTCTTGATACGGAGCTAAACAAACGCATCGGTAAGGCATCTACTACCAAGTCCAGACTGACAAAGAGAGTGTGGGCCAACAATAGGCTAACTGAGTATACTAAGATTCAGGTTTACAGAGCCTGTGTCCTGAGCACTCTCCTTTATGGCAGTGAGTCTTGGACACTCTGCGCCCGCCAGGAAAGACAGCTGAATGCCTACCATATGCGCTGCCTTCGACACATCTTGGACATCACCTGGCAGGACAAGGTGACAAACAACAACGTCTTGGGGAGAGCAAGAATCACCAGCATGTACACAATGCTGAAACAGAGACGAATGCGCTGGCTCGGTCACGTTGTGCGAATGGGCGACGGCAGGATCCCCAAGGATCTCCTGTACGGAGAGCTGAGGCAGGGAAAGCGTCCAGTAGGCAAGCCCCAGCTACGGTACAAAGACGGATGCAAGAGGGACCTGAAAGCCATGGACGTCGATCTTGCTATATGGGAGACACTGGCTACAGACCGTTCAGCCTGGAGGCAGTCTGTTCAACGAGGTCTCTCCAAGTTCGAGGAGTCACTTGCCAAGGAATCGGAGGCAAAGAGACAGAAAAGGAAAGCCGGTAACCAGGAAGACAGACCAGAATCGGACTTCGTTTGTGCTCGGTGTGGGATGGACTGCCACTCTCGGATTGGCCTCATCAGTCACACCAGACGCTGCACCAGGATTGACAACTAGGGCGCAACTCCATAGTCTCCCGAGACTGAAGGATGCCTACTACTAGTGGAATTAACTCAAATTGGGATAATTTGGTTTGAATTTAGCTATTGTTGTTTTAGATTAGGTTATGTTTGGCTAGGATACGATAGGTCTTGAAGGGTATGAGTGATGCTAAAAAAACACCTCTGGATGTTGGAAATAGCTGGATGGACACAGCACTAGTAGAGCGTCCATGCAGCTGTGCAGTGTTCATCCAGCACACTTGTGTGTGCTGGATGAACACAGCATAAATGGCAATGAGAATGCGGTATGTGTTGCAAAGACCGAATGTTGGCAATAGACGGTAACAGCTCTAACAGTTAAATCCAGTTTGGGATGTAATATGATCAGTTACATTTAGTTAATTCCAACTTTGGCTTATTTTGAAATGGGGTAAATTTAGTGGAATTGATTCGAATTGGGATAAATTCGATAAAATTTGACTTTGGCTGTGTTAGGTTAGGTTAGGTTACGATAGGCTGGGTTGGATTGAGGCCAATAAACACATTTGAATGTAGGAAAATGGCTAGTTGGACACAGCACTAACACTATGAAATGGACTTAAGAATAGGGTATGTTATGCGGTGACTGGAAATTTGGAAATACACATTAGATTTATATGGCATAGGTGAAACTTGAGTAAATTGGGTTTTGGCTGTGCTATGATACTGTAAACTTAGGTAAATTTGGTGGAAATTGTCTTAAGTTAGGTAAAATTTAGGAAGGATAACTTAAATTCCTCCAACTTTAATAAAATCTACCTTTGGATGTGCTTGGTCAGGTTAGGTAAGGCTGTGTAGGGTAGGATATATAATATCTTATTGGTAATGAGCTAGCGTATTAAAAAAAATAGAGTGTATTACCTAATTTGGGTTCGAGTTATAGCTAGCATTTGTAATGAATGGACAGAGGCTACATAGGGTTGTATGTGAGGATATGGATGCTGTGGTCTTGGTAATAGGGTATGTTATGTCAAGACTGGATGTTGGATATCAGAAATATACATTAAAGATAGATGAAATAGGTCAAACTTGGATAACTGGGGATTTGGTTGTTCTCTGATACGGTAAATGTGAGTAAATTTGGTTGAAATTGTCTTAAATTAGGGGAATTTAGAAAAATCTGGGTAAATTTGGAGAAAATTATCTTAAATTAGGTATCATTTAGGTTGGACAACATAAATTTAGCCCAACTTTAATCAAAACCTAGCTTACGATGTGCTAAATCAGTTTAGGAAAGGTTGTGACGTGAAGGATGTATAATATCTAAGGGGTAATGAATTATCTTGTTCATAAAATACTGTAAATTCACCTATTTGGGTACGAGTTATAGCTACCTTATGTAATGGATGGAAAGAGGTCACATAGGCTTGTATGTGAGGATATGGGATGCTTATATATAGTTAATTTGGCTTTTGCTAGGTTGAGTTTGTTTAAATTTGTGTAGTATAAGTAAACTTTCTGTTAGATTTAGATGAATTTACGTTCTAATAGGATTCATTTTGATAGGAAATAGTAAATTTGCTTAAATTAACAAAGAATTACTAACTTAACTCAACCTGTCCTAACCTAACCCCACCCGTCCTAACCCAACATAACTAAGGCTAGAACCAATAAGTCTGTTGGATGTTTGGCTAAATAAATATGGATGACATGATTGGAGATGATGTAACAAGGAAGTATTAATAAGGTATTAAAAATAATGGATATATGCTGCATGAATAGTTTATCACTAATTATGTTGAAACATGTATGGAAAATGTATGTGCTTATTAAGCTCATATGATGTCAGATGTCCCAGTCATATATGTCAAATTCTGACTTTTGGGGGATAATTTTTGGTTAAACCCCGCATATTATAAATGATGTCCTAAACATACATTGACAAATATTGTGCTAATTGTTTATTGTTGGACCAAGTTCGGTGTGATTGTATTTGTACAAATAACACAATGATTATAATTGTGCAAGTTCTGTTGTAATTGTGCAGGTTCCGTATTGGCAGTATTTTTGCACAAGTTGTCTGATGATTGCAATTATGTATTGATTATATTTCGGCAAATTGTGTATTGTTTATGCAACTTGTGTATTAATTGTATATGTCTTGTAAGTTTATTTGTGGGAATTGTGTAGTTATGTATGTAACGTATATGTGCTAGTTGTATATTTATCATATTTGTGCTAGTTGTGCATTGATTAAATTTGTGTAAGTTGTGTATTAATTGTGTAATTAATACAAGTTGTGTATTAATTGTATATGTTTGGTAAGTTTATTTGTGGGAATTGTGTGGTTATGTATTTAACGTACATGTGCTAGTCGTGTATTTGTAATATTTGTGGTAGTTGTGCATTAGTTATATGTGTGTAAGTTATGTATTAATTGTGTAAATGTTGTAATTGTATATATGTGAATTGTGTATTTGTGCTTGTTGTGTATTTTACGTATTTGGCCTAGTTATATATTGTATGCATTTGTGCTGGATATGTATTTGATATATTTATGAAAGTTGTGTAGTAATTATGAAAGATGTGTAATAATTGAACAAGTTGTTGGGTAATTGCACATGTTTTTTAACTGTATATGTACGAATTGTGTATTTGTGCCTGATGTGTATTTTTGTCATTTTGAAAGTTGTGCAATTATTGAGCAAGTTTAGTTGTATTAATTGTGCCAAGTTGTGTATTAATTACACAAATTGTATATTAACTGTCCATGTTTTATAATAAATTTTGTGCGAATAGCGTATTTGATCAAGTTGTGTTATAATTGCTGCAGTGGAACTGGTGCAACTGTATTTTTATGCATATTGTGTATTTGTGTAAGTTTTGTATGTTACCTGAAAAATAGATCTTCATGAGCATGTGTGAAAGTGTATTTGGTTTATGAGACAGTGTGTGTGGATATTTTGTGAAAATTATTCTTACGAAATTGTGTAATTTTAGAGAAAGTGCATTTTGACTGTACGAGCATATATGCAATTTGTTATATTTGCGAAAATACCATACTCTGTGTAAATGTCATACTTCGAGTGAACATGCAATATTTGCCTAAATGGTCTAGTTTTGTGTGCAACTGACATATTTAAAGTGTAAATGACATATGTTTTCTATAAATGGTATATTTTGTGTGTAAATGGCATATAATGTATGTAAATGGGATATTTTGCGTGTAAATGATATATTTTGTGTGTAAATGATATATTTTGTGTGTAAATAATAACATATTTTGTGCATAAAACGGCAATCCTTTAGGAGAGTGCATGTTATGTGATGCTGTCAGTCGTCGTAGGAAGCTACGACTGACGTAGGGCGTTGTGCCGGAAGTTCAAAGCTTTTCAGATGCCTGGAGCCGAGAACAAAAAGCTTGAAGGCGGTCGAAGATAAAGATCTCGAAGTAAGGCAAGAGTCGAGAGCTGGAATGAGGGCGGGTGTGGATTGCTCCGATGAGGGCAGGTGTGGAGTGCTCAGATGAGGGCAGGTGTGGAGTGCTCAGATGAGGGCAGGTGTGGAGTGCTCAGATGAGGGCAGGTGTGGAGTGCTCAGATGAGGGCAGGTGTGGAGTGCTCAGATGAGGGCAGGTGTGGAGTGCTCAGATGAGGGCAGGTGTGGAGTGCTCAGATGAGGGCGGGTGTGGAGTGCTCAGATGAGGGCGGGTGTGGAGTGCTCAGATGAGGGCGGGTGTGGAGTGCTCAGATGAGGGCGGGTGTGGAGTGCTCAGATGAGGGCGGGTGTGGAGTGCTCAGATGAGGGCGGGTGTGGAGTGCTCAGATGAGGGCGGGTGTGGAGTACTCAGATGAGGGCGGGTGTGGAGTACTCAGATGAGGGTGAGAACGGAGAGGTAGAGTGAGGGCGGGATTGGCTTTCCGTTCCACAACGAGGTCTGAATCGCCTAATGTGGAAGTTGGAACTGTACTGGCGATGGTGATTGATGAGTGGTTGATGAATATTAAGCCACCCAAGTGAAGTAGTGGCTTTGGCGATGGTGTGCCTTAGACAGTGTTATGTGTGTGTCCACCTGGCCCTGTGTTGGACCCGCTGTGCTTACATATTCGGCAGTTTGATTATCATTCGGCCGGAGGATAAGTTCTCTGTTTACTTGTGGCTGTCTTAAGTGATTCGTGGAAATGTTTTCATGTAATTACAGATGTCATTACAGGCAAATTGCATTGTGGATGGCATGTGGATACAGTGGAACGTTTAATTGATTGCAATTTAGCTTCTTGAAATGTGGGATTCCATGGGTAAAACTTAATTTTGTTATTATTTTTTTTACATGCAAGCATGCAAAGGAATTACAATAAATACAATAAAATATCAGAAGAAATATTTCAAGCAAACACAAAAAGCCACCGGCCAGAAGGACATCAAGACAAAACAAAATACTACAGAAAACATGTAAACAGGTTAGCAACACACAAAACATAATTACACATGAAACAAAACAAACATGATCATCATGACGTACATGGAAGGCATAAAGATAACAACATAAAAAGATAACAAGAAAATTTGTATTACAACAAGCCAATAATAAAAGGAAACACAAGCCGCACAGGGCACAAAAACAACACACACATTAAACAAGAACACACACACATTAAACAAGAACACACACATTAAACAAGAACACACACATTAAACAAGAACACACACATTAAACAAGAACACACACATTAAACAAGAACACACACATTAAACAAGAACACACACATTAAACAAGAACACACACATTAAACAAGAACACACACATTAAACAAGAACACACACATTAAACAAGAACACACACATTAAACAAGAACACACACATTAAACAAGAACACACACAACTAACTACCGGTCTCGCAAGAAACAAAAGGAGAGGCACACGCACAGAACACAATAGGGCAAACAACATAGCCAGAGGGGCACACAGTATAACATAATCATAGGAACAGATAATCAGGGAACACACAACAAATGATAATAATAATATTAATAACAATAACAATAATAAGAAAGGAAAAATAAAATGCATAACAAATTAAAGGCAAAACACAACAAAGAGCAGAAACCCAGACCGGGCCACGCCAACAGCCCGAGGGGCACTCAACACGACACAAACAAGCGCACAAACAGCACCATAAAAACATAGAACAACAAAAAAAAGAACAATAAAAACATGACATCCACAACCAAACACACACACACACAGAACCAAACCCCGGACCGCACAAGAGCCGGACACACACACACACACACACACACACACACACACAAGTCATATTAAGAAAACCCACAAAACCCAACCGGAGCACGCAGGGACCGGGAAACAGAACCCGCCCCACCCACCCACACCCAACAACCATGCACACAAATGGAAAAACCCACAACACACAATATGACAAAAATAAAAAAAAAAATCACAGGCGAGTAACACAGGACTCAGAGGCAGGAGCATATTTCTCAGGGTACAAATCCCTAGCATACTTCCTCCTATAGGCCTCCCTAACCAAATATTCCATATTGGTAGGGACACGATTACCCTGTCGCAGTGAGGCCTGCATAAACTCAGGAACCTCCAGATCAGGCGGCATCGGCCAATCCATAAGCTCGCCGAGGCAAGTCACATAACGAGGCCATGGGAGCGTAATCCACGCCCCTTGAGGAAGCATACGACACTGAGGAAGCGTACAAGGCCTGCCTAGACGGCCGCGCCGCTGTACGCACAGGAGCAGGGGACGGGCGACGAGATGGCAACACCTCCACCGAGCCCGCAGGAGACATTGAAGAGACGGCCGAAGACGGAAGAGGCGTCGAGACCGCCGCCGAGGAAACAGGGACTGAGGAAGGGATAACAGAATCCCTAGAGCGAGTAGCCTTCTTCAATACCACCACCAGGCCACCGCGCTCACCCCCAACCTCAGCAGAGGGAACCACCCCCCACGTAGAACTGGAGCCATCCAATGCAGGCGACGCTCCCGAAGCAGGAGCCGCAGACACCATACCTGAAGCGGAGGCCGAAACACCGGCACCAACATCCTCAGGCAAATGTACCTCTGCCACCACCATAGTATGCAACACACCCGGAGCCACCCCACCACCGCCGGAAGATCCACAATCGCCGAATCCGTCAACGGCGGCCCACGCTTGAGACGAACGCCGGGAACGCTTAGGCTGAGGCCACACATCGTCAGACCTTGAGGCTGACTCAGAGACACGGGCAACACAAGCTGGCCGAACCGAAGCATGTCGCAGAACGGCAGCATCCTCAACCACATGGGGTACCAGGCCAGGGACAGTAGGAAGTGCCGGATCCAACCCAGCACCCAGCACACCCGGGACCGGAGGCACTGACACAGGGCCAGGCGTAGCAGCCGAAGACGCGGGAGAAGACGGTGCCTTCGCACAGGGCGCACCAGGAAGGCCCTCGGGAACTGTGAGGACAGTGACGGGAGCAGGGAGACCAGCCGACTGCACCACAACTCCCGGAGGAGGGACAGCAACCACCAGAGGCCTGTCGGGTGACGCAGGGGGGGGGGGCCTTAACAGCAGGGAACGGGACCCGCACCTCCTCATCTCCGGAATTCTTGCCCTGAAGGAGCGGCGGGAAATCCTCTTCCCTGAACAAGTTGACAGGTGCAGCAGGGGCCTCAGAGCACCCGGCAGCCTGATGCCCCAACTGGCCACACCGGAAACAGGTATAGGGCTGCCGGGCATAATACACCCGGACGTAGTAACCCAGCAGCCGGCAGAAGACGGTATATCCGACCGCAGGCGCATACCCAAGGTACGAATGTTCGTCCGCCTTCCAGCATACCTCCCTGAGAAGAGCGTGTTCACCCGCATAATGACAACTGCACCATACCTCCCGAAGTAACGCCGGAGAAGATCTTCAGGGAACTCCAGGGGCGCACCATGGACACTGACATAAGTCAATGCACCACTGCGGTCGGAAATCGCAACAGAACTGGCACCATCCGGCAACGGCAACGAACGCCCCTCGTACCGACGGAGGAAGTCTCGGTTCTCCTCCTCCCTCACGAACTTGATGACAACCCGGTGGGCAGTAACAAGCTTAACATCGTAGATAGCCTCCACCGGGATACGAAGCATGTCACACATCACCATCTCATTGGTCGTATATCCAGATTTACTCATGAACTCCAGGCCCACGGAGTTCACACGCACAACAGGGGGAAGATGGCCCCCCCATGTCAGAACCGCCACGTCAACACACAGCCAGGCAGGCAACTAAACTGGGAGGGCAGAGACGCCCACACCACCTGGCGATCAAAATGGCAAACAACCCCAACAGCCACGGAGGGTCAGTAAGACTTCCTCACTCCACGGCTGCCAGCAGTTGACTCAACCGATAATAAGGGGTAATTCTATATAACTTAAGTAGTTGCCACATTAACTCTAATGTGGCTATTACAAACTCAAATGGAGTAACTTCCATTTATAATATGACTTTTAAATGTAGAGGACATTTCAGAAGTGAACATTTTGTTATACAAGAACCAGTAAAAGATATATACAGGCTAAGGATTTTATGAAATGTTACTTGATTTTCTGAAAGAGATAGAGAGCAAGACTTACATAAGAACAAATCTACAAAGGCCTTGATGAGGGTTCGAACTTACGCACGAGATGTTTCCAGACGCGCCTTAGTCAACTGTAACACTAAATGGTCAGAAGTAATGAGGGTAGTAGCACTCCAGTTTGCAATTATTTTAATCATGTTGTGGTACAGTTGACTAAGGCGCATCTGGGAACATCCCGTGCTTACGTTCGAACACTCATCTAGATCAATGTGGATTTCTTCATTTGATATATCACACTATTGTCATTTCTGTGTGTAGTGTAAGACTTATATACTGTAGAGGTAAGGATATGATAATGGTTCAAATATGAAAGGAAAGAATAAAGTGGCTCAAACAAGGACCACGAAAGAAAGTTCATGGGCGTTTTATATGACGCGTGCATTTCACAGCCTAAACTTAGTGGTAGGAGATATTGCAATAATTTGCCGGGATGACACTTAATTTTTTTTGTAATGCCAAGTACATAAATGTTTTGTTTTCCGCCTCTCTTGGTCGATGGCATGCACTGAAGAAAAAAACATGTTAAATGCGTCACTGCAAAACCTAAATGTGAGATGAGATGGAAGTGCAGATTAAATGTCTCAAAACCTTGACCACTCCTAAATAGGTTCTCAGGACCTTTTTGTGCATTTCAAGTGAAGCGTTTGAGGTGAAGTCCTAGACCAGACCTAGAGTGCAGGAGGACTCCTAGACCAGACCCAGAGTGCAGGAACTTCTAGACTAGACCCAGAGTGCAGAAGGACTCCTAGACCAGACCCAGAGTGCAGGAACTTCTAGACCAGAACCAGAGTGCAGGAGGACTCCCAGACCAGACCCAGAGTGCAGGAACTTCTAGACTAGACCCAGAGTGCAGAAGGACTCCTAGACCAGATCCAGAGTGCTGGAACTTCTAGACCAGACCCAGAGTGCAAGAGGACTCCCAGACTAGACCCAGAGTGTAGAAGAAAAATGCGTAAAAACCTCGACTTGGCTTCAGTTGAAGCCTCAGGGGGCCCCTAGATAATTCAGTTCAATCGCAGGTTGCATTGCTTTCACCATGGCGTGGTGTAGTGGTCTATGGCATATGCTTGGGAGTACCCAGAGCATAGGTTCGAAAACTCATCATGGCCTCCACTGATTATCTCATTGATAATGTTTTTGGTAGAACGAAGGTCTCACTTCATGCTGGTCGGCGTTCAATCCCCGACCGTCCAAGTGGTTGGGCACCATTCCTTCCCCCCGTCCCATCCCAAATCCTTATCCTGATCCTTTCCAAGTGCTATATATTCGTAATGGTTTGGCGCTTTCTCCTGATAGTTCCCTTCCCTTCCCTTCCCTTCCCTTCCCTTCCCTTCCCTTCCCTTCCCTTACCTTCCTTCCCCTTCCCTTCCCTTTCCGTTGTTATTGGGTTTGGTTTGGTCTACCATCTATTATCATGATTCTGGTCAAATTTATCAATGCATTGCAGTGTAATACAATATTAAAAAAGTGATATAAAAATATATTAAAAAACTTATTGTAAAATATGTTACCTGATTATACCTGAAGATACGTGTGAGTGACGTGAAGTGGTTATGAGAACCAGGTGACAGCCGGTGAGATGACGCTCCACCACCTGGCCCACCATCACGCCCACCTGACCCACCATCACGCCCACCTGACCCACCATCACGCCCACTTGGTCATCGGTACCACCTACTTCTAGACTGACCAGGGGCACAGCGTTCACCAAAATGGCAGCCATTGCTTTTATATAATTTCTCAGGTTAACCATCCTGGCCTAGATAATGAAGATATGAAATTTCAGTTATATACACATTAAAACACACTCAGACTCATGCACACACACACAGACTCATGCACACACACACACACACACAGACTCATGCACACACACACACAGAAGTGGAGTGGGAGGAAGAAATTAGATGAAAAACAGTCCAAGATATGATGAACCTAGTCATGTGGAAACCCAGGAGGCCGAAAAGAGATTTATACCAACAGTAAAGGGAAAAGATAAGAGGGAATATAATAACCCATGGTTTAATAGACAATGTCAGAAAGCAAAAATGGCCAGCAGGCGGGAGTAGAGAAAGTACAGAAGACAAAGGACAGAGGACAACAGGATCAGATGCAACAGAGCTAGGAACGATTACATTAACATAAGACGAACATCGGAAAGGAACTATGAGAACGATATCGCGATCAAAGTGAAAAAGCAACCTAAATTACTACACAGCCATATAAAAAGAAAAATGTCGGTGAACGACCAAGTGACAAGACTGCGGAAAACAGAGGGGGCATATACTAAAAGTAACAAACAAATCTGCGAGGCACTTGAATGTCAGTTTCCATGGAGTGTTCACAACCGAGCCTGAGCAGCTCCCATTGCTAGAAGAGATTGCCCTAGATGAAAGACTTTCAGATATAGAGGTGACAGCAGGGGAGGTAAAGAAATAGTTGGCAACACTGGATGCAACTAAAGCGGTTGGAGCAGACAAAGTATCACCGTGGATACTAAAAGAGGCAGCGCAGGCCCTGAGCGTGCCTCTGGTAATGATCTATAATGAGTCACTAATGTCGGGAAAATTGCCCAGTTGCTGGATGAAGACAAATGTTGTTCCGATTTTCAAGAAAGGCGATAGGGAGTAGGCACTTAACTATAGACCTGTATCACTGACAAGCATCCCCTGTAAAATACTTGAAAGAATAATTAGGGTACGACTGGTTGCACACCTGGAGAACGTTAGGTTTGTGAACAAACATCAACATGGGTTCTGGAAAGGGAAATCGTGCCTAACAAACCTTCTGGAATTCTATGATAAAATAACGAGGATAAGACAGGACAGAGATGGTTGGGCAGAGTATATATTTCTGGACTGTCAAAAAGCCTTTGATACAGTATCGCACATGAGACTGCTGTTCAAACTCGAGAGGCAGGGGGGAGTGCGAGGAATGGCTCTAGCATGAATAAGGAACTACCTAATTAATAGAAAGGAACCAAAGAGTTACGGTAAGGGGCAAGAAGTCGGACTGGCGAACAGTAACGAGTGGAGTACCTAAAGGATCGGTGCTTCTATTTCTAATATATGTTAACGACATGCTTACAGGAGTAGAATCCTACAGGAGTAGAATCCTACATGTCGATGTTCGCGGATGACGCAAAGTTGATGAGAAGAGTTGTGACATGAGGATTGCAAGATCCTCCAAGAGGACCTGAACAGGTTGCAGAGATGGTCAGAAAAAGGGCTACTGGAGTTCAACATGAGCAAATGTAAAGTTATGGAAATGGGACTAGGTGATAGGAGACCAAAGGGACAGTGCACAATGAAGGGGAACAGCCTACCTGTGACGACTCGAGAAAGAGATCTGGGCGTGGAAGTATCACCTAATCTATCTCCTGAAGCACATATAAATAGGATAACGACACCAGTGTACTCTACAATGGCAAAAGTTAGAACATCATTCAGAAACCTAAGGACGAATTTAGGGTGCTTTTAAGACTGTCTACGTGAGGCCAGTCTTAGAGTATTCCGCCTCATCATGGAGTCCCCATCTGAAGAATCATATAAGGAAAATGGAAAAGATTCAGAAGTTTGCAACGAGAGATTAGTCCCAGAGTTACGAGGGATGAGGTATGAGGAGCGCCTGAAGGAACTGTGCCTTACGACACTAGAAAAAAGAAGGGAGCAGGGGCGACATGATAGGAATGTATAAAATACTCAGAGGGATTGACAGAGTGGATAGAGACGAATTGTTCACACGGAATAGTGAAAGAACGAGGGGACATGGGTGGAAGCTGGAAACTCAGATAAGTCAGAGATGTTAGGAAGTTTTACTTTAGCACTTTAGCGTGAGAGTAGTGGAAAAACGGAATGCACTTGAGGAGCAGGTTGTGGAAGCAAATTCTAATCATAATTTTAAAACTAGGTATTATAGGGAAATAGTACCGTAGTCATTGCTGTAAACAACTGATGGCTCGAAAGGCGGGATCCAGGAGTCAATGCTCGATCCTGCAGGCACAAATAGGCGAGTACAAATATTTTAGTACACACTGTCAATGTTTGCAGATGGTAAAAAACTAGTGAGAAGGGTTGAGACAGATGAGGATTGTAAGATTCTCCAGGATGACTTGAACAGGTTGCATAGATGGTCCGAGAAATGGCTGTTAGAGTTCAGCACTAACAAGTGCAAGTTGATGGAAATGGGGGACAGGAGCCAGGCTACTGAAAGGCCATATACGTTGAAGGGAAAACTACCTCCCTATAACGACCTGGGAGTTGACATATCACCAAACCTAACTCCAGAGGCTCATATAAATAGAAAAACGTCAGCCGTAAACTCTACTATGGCAAAAGTCAGAACATCCCTAAAAAACTTGAATGAGGAGGTTTTTAGATCACTGTAAATCGCCTATGTGCGGCCAGTTTTAGAATATGCCCCCCATCGTGGAGCCCCCCTTTTAAAAAAAATACATTAGAAAGCTCGAAAAGGTGCAGATGCTTGCACCGAAGCTCATCTCGAAGCTACGAGGGTTGAGGTACGACGACAGACTGAAGGAACTAAACTTGGCGACGCTAGAAAGGAGGAGGGACACGGTAGACATGATTCAGACGTATAAAATACTTAAAGGGATTGACAAGGTGGAAAGAGGAAATAATTACAATGAATAACAATAGAACAAGGGGGCACGGATAGAAGCTTGAGACTCGGACGTGACGTAGAAATGTTAGAAAGTTTTCTAACTTTCTAGAAACCTACCTTTTTCTCACTTTTATTCCATTTTACTCGCTACCCTCAAGCGAAGCACCTCAAGGTAACCCTAAAGTTAGGGTAGTGATTAAATGGAATAACCTAAAGGATCAGGTTGTACAGACTAAATCCATTTATAACTTTAAAAGCAGATCTGATAGAGAATAAGCCAGAAGTCCTTGCATTAGACAATCAACGGCTAGAAATCAGCCAAGAGTTCTTTTCCTTTTCTCGGTCCAAGAGCTAGAGCTCGATCCTGCAGGCAAAATTATATGAGTACATACACCTATTTTTCTAGATGAATGGTCTAGAAAATGGATAATAAATTTTAACTCGCGAAAGTGTAAAGTAATGAAGTTCAACAGGAGGTTGAACACTAAGTGCCATCTGGTAGGTAAAATTCTGCAAGAGTCTAATAGAGAGAAATCTGGGGGTTGCTATCACACTGACTGTCCCCAGAGGCCACCATCAAAAGAATATCATCAGGGTCATATGCTAGACTGGCCAACATAAGAACTGCCTTCAGAAACTTGTGTAAAGAATCGTTCAGGACCCTGTATACCACTTATGTCCAACCAATCCTAGAGTATGCAGCTCCAGCCTGGAGTCCATACCTAGTTAAGCACATGAACTTGATAGAGAAGATTCAAAGGTATGCCAACAGACTAGTTCCAGATCTTAGAGAAGTGAGCTATGAGGAAAGGCTACGAGTGCTGAACATCACTTCCCTGGAAAACATAGGAGTAAGGCGAGACAGGATAACCACATACAAAGTTCTCAGGGGAATTGACAAGGTGGACAAAGACAAACTATTTAGCTCTGGTGGACACGAACAATGGGATGCAGGTAGAAACTTAGTACCCAAATGAGCCACAGAGATATTATAAATAATTTTTTAAATGTAACAGTAGTTAACACATGGAACTCATTAGGACAGCTGCTATGGGGTGCTTTCTAGGGATGTGTGTGTGAGTGTGTGTGTGTGTGTACTCACCTAATTGTACTTACCTAATTGTGCTTGCGGGGGTTGAGCTTTGGCTGTTTGATCCCGCCTCTCAACTGTCAATCAACTGGTAATGTGTACTCACCTAGTTGTACTCACCTAGTTGTGTTTGCGGGGGTTGAGCTCTGGCTCTTTGGTCCCGCCTCTCAACCGTCTGTGTGTGTGTGTGTGTGTGTGTGTGTGTGTGTGTGTGTGTGTGTGTGTGTGTGTGTGTGTGTGTGTGTGTGTGTGTGTGCGTGTGCATGTGTGTGTGTTTGTGTGTTTGTGTGTGCGTGTGTGTTTGTGTGTGCGTGTGTGCGTGTGTGTGTGTGTACTCACCTAATTGTGCTTGCGGGAGTTGAGCTCTGGCTCTTTGATCGCGTCTCTCAACTGTAAATCAACAGGTGTACAGATTCCTGAGTCTATTGGGCTCTATCATATCTACACTTGAAACTGTGTATGGAGTCAGCCTCCACCACATCACTTCCTAATGCATTTGTCAACCACTCTGACACTAAAAAAGTTTTTTCTAATTGTTACAGCCACAATGGGTCACAACCGGGTCCTTTGCTGGTGTAACTAAAGTTCTGGTATCCGGCCCCAAGTTAGTAGTGGCTATCAAGGAGTGAGCTCGGTAATGCAAGTAAAGCACAATAGGGGAGGTGCATTGAATACTACACTTCGTCAATTATCAATATATTCACATATAATCACTTTCCCATCACCTCACATATATTCCTAAAGGAAGTATTACTACACTTAATATGTACACAAGTGTCTCTCTCATAAGACACTAAGCGCTCCTCGATGCTTAATCGATGCAGTCTTGTCAGCTACCATGTTCCTCAACACACAGTACCGTCCTCAACCAGCACTGGAAAATACCAACGAGTCTACCCTAGCCACGGGTCAGCCAAAACACAGTCTCACTACGTGCTCTTCGTGCACTCCCACAATCACTCTCCAGCCTGGAGCTGGTAGAGAACATCAGCCTCGCACTGCTGGGCCTCTTCACGTACAAATACAAGGGTAGCGAACCCCTGGCAGGAGCTTCTTGCAACTTGCTGGTTACACTCCTCCGTAGCACCTTACTGTCAGTTGTCTCTTCCGCTAGCCAGTCCCGGGTACGCCGAATTGTCACTGCCACTTAACAGGCAGACAGTAGAACACTACACAGTTCTTCTCCGGCAGTGGCTCACTGCTTCCGTAAAGCAGAATGGAGTAGAGAGCTATTGGCTGCCCTGGGTAGACTGACTGTCCCTGTACCAAAGCAGCCCTACGTCAACTCTGTGGATACAGACACGTCATCAGTACACTGGTCAGTGCATGGGACACTAGGTAACATCACTTACATACTCTGACATAGACATACAACTCGTCCCATAATAGAGAGCGCTGATTTTCTAGGCACCACTTCACCAGAGGTCAGCACCAGCTACCTCTCGAGCTGACTAGGACAGGAATCTAGCGCCTCTTGCTGGTATAATCCTGTCATTACTAGATGGCGTCGTCCAATTTGTCGGGGTTTTGGGAGCGGACTCACAGATGGCATTGACGTCGTTGCTCCAGGCTCCGACGATGGAATCTGGTTCGTAATACTAATATCTCTGTCGCTCATTTGGGAACTCAGTTTCCACCTGTGTCCTCTAGTGCGTGTGCCCCTTGTGTTAAATAGCCTGTCTTTATCTACCCTATCAATTCCCTTGAGAATCTTGAATGTGATGATCATGTCCCTCCTAACTCTTCTGTCTTCCAGCGAAGTGAGGTTTAATTCCCGTAGCCTCTCCTCGTAGCTCATACCTCTCAGCTCGGGTACTAGTCTGGTAGCTATCTTTGAACCTTTTCCAGTTTGGTCTTATCATTGACTAGATATGAACTCCATGCTGGGGCTGTATACTCCAGGATTGGCCTGACACATGTGGTTATCTTGAGGTTATCTTGGTCGTAGAATTCTATTAACACAATCAGGCAAGATTTACCCTCCCAGAATCCATGATGGCGAATTTGTCACGAAGTCCCTTCTCTCCAGATGTGTTGCTAGGTTTTTTTCTCACGATCTTCTCCATCACCTTGCATGGTATACAAGTCAAGGGCACTGGCCTGTAGTTCAGTGCCTCTTGCCTGTAGCCCTTTTTGTATATTGGGATCACATTCGCCGTCTTCCATATTTCTGGTAGGTCTCTCGTCTCCAGTGACCTACTATACACTATGGAGAGTGGCAAGCAAAATGCCTCGGCACACTCTTGTTGTAATCCACAAGTTAGTAGGAATTATTAGCTAGAGGATCATTACTACAACACTTAACGAATGATGATTGGAAGTACATGTTAAGTAGACAGACTATGGATCACATATCTAAGAAAGGTCAATGGATTAAGACCGAAGCTGTTTAGCCAAATTAATAATTCCTGGAAACAGGAATTATTCATCGTCAGGCTTCTAGGATCAAGGTTACCGCTCTAGGGATAAGGTTAATCGGATTATACCTTCCTCGAGAGGCGTGGTGAAATGTTTGAGGGCATGGTTGGCTAAAGTCAGTCTGATTGTGGGAGTTGAACTGGCAAGTCCTCTGGATCCCCGTTTGCGGCAGCAGCGAAGTGTAGCAGACAGCTATGCGAGAACCTGATGTGATCTTAGTGACGAAGTTAAGTCTGCAGTATGTGAGTATTGAATGAAAGACTAACCGGGTGTGGAGCGTTGTAGTAATCATTCCGTATTAGGGACTTAGGCGGAAGTTACGAGTGTGGGTGGTGATCGCGGAGGTCAAGTGGTCTATGGGTATTGGAAGTGTATTGACCTAATAGAGTATGTTAATATGTATTTATTTGTCAGAGTCTATTCTTTGTAATTAAATGACAAAACCCGACGGCCTTTAAATACCTTCCATATGTTCATTCATTGTGTTCCAGTACAAACCGAGGGGTACGCCTCAAGGGTCTGGTGTGTGTAGGAGTATAGCAACCTGTCCTCTTAAAAAGAACGTCGCTTTTGGCCGTTTGCCCGTATGGCCGAATTCGGACGTAATTTGAAAATAAAAAAAATATGAAAATAAATTTGGGAATTTTTTTTTAACAACAGTAAGTTAAGGGTCCTCTGATAGGTTAGGTGGGCAGGAAATTCTCATAAAGTTTCAAAACGTTATGAAAAACGTTAATTTACAGTGTCCTCTTATAGCCTTGGCGCGTACGCCGGCCGACTCAAATAGAAACCGGAACAGAACGTCACTTTTGTGAGTCGATTTCATTTCAAATTACGTCCAAATTTAGCCATATCGCGCATACAAGCCAAAAGTGACGTTATTTTTAAGAGGACGGGTTGAGTATAGGTGGTAGTAACGGTTGCTGAGGCAAGGTATTCGCTGTGTTCGGAATGAACCGGGGTTCAGCGTTACAACATATTTGATGGCAGCGCAAACAGGTTTTGGAACACTGTGCGAGATGAAGGAAGTGTGGTTCTGGTTTAGTTGGTGAGGGAATGTTCGGGAAATGGTAGACGTCGGGTTGTGGTGAGAATGGTGGTTACTAGGCACAATCAGAGAACACTGTATAAACATCAGAGGTCCGCGGTTGTTCAACGTCCTCCCAGCAAGCATAAGAAATATTGCCGGAACAACCGTGGACATTTTCAAGAGGAAACTAGATTTATTCCTCCAAGGAGTGCCGGACCAACCGGGCTGTGGTGGGTATGTGGGCCTGCGGGCCGCTCCAAGCAACAGCCTGGTGGACCAAACTCTCACACGTCGAGCCTGGCCTCGGGCCGGGCTTGGGGAGTAGAAGAACTCCCAGAACCCCATCAACCAGGTATCAACCAGGTATCAGACGGAGGAAAGAAGTGTCAGGTGAGACCAGGGCAGAGGAGTTAGGTAACTAAAGGGACTAGGCCATTGTGGGGCACATGTGGGGTTTATTTCTTTCTTTCCAGATTCCCGCAACGAGAGACGGCTAAGAGGCAAGTCTGGACCACTGAAGCATCGGGATCCAAAACAAGTGCAGTGTTCGTAGTGCGGATTATACAGTGTTCGTAGTGCGGATTATACAGTGTTCATAGTGCGGATAATACAGCGTGGCGAGGTAAACTAGCGCAGGTGAATGTGGGCCAGCATGGGCCATGTGCGGCCATGTGCGGGCCAAGCGATGGGTGGGCCAAGCGATGGGTGGGCCAAGCGAGCCGCACCTTGAAGCTTGTTTTATATCGTTGGTAAGGTGGTAATAGTGAGAAACCGTTGCTCAGGTGAAATTAAGCTTGAAAACTACGTAATTTAAAGTTAATTAAATTTCATGTAACGTGTAAATCGAATATTTTAAGGATAATGAAATATTACCTAAAGTACTGTGTGAGTTCCGGCGTTGTCAGGTGTAGATACAGAAAATAGGCGCAGTGAATTATGGACGCCTTGGCATAGCGAGCGACGCATAATTTGACGTCTGGGGTTCGCCGTCTAGTGTACCCTGGAGAGGGCCATGGAGATTTTTCTTGGGTGCAGGTAGCATTATGGAGTGTTTCCTTGGGACACGGGGAGCGTGTCCCGTTGGTGGGGGTGTGTGGCGCCGGGAGTAGTGCATGGTTGTGTATTGGTGTTTGGACGCCAAGTGTAGTGCATGGTTGTGTATTGGCGTTTGTACGCCGGGGGGTGTAGTGTAATGCACGTGTAGTGGCTTATTAAACGCCAGCGTAATGCATAGTATTTACTGTAGTGAAATGTGTATGTTTTGACTGTTGGTATTATGGATGTAGTATAGTACATGACATTGTTGGCATTGTAGCGCCAAGGTGTAGCATGTGTAGCATAACTGGTTGTTGTAACACCGGGTGTATTGTAGACATTAGCGTTGAAGTATGTTAACGCAGGTGGTAGAGTGTGGCGGGTGGCCACTACACAAGAAATTATGCCTGACAAGTGTTGGTCAGGTAATTAACGGATTACCAGAGAAAAGGGAGTGTGTGTGACGTCTGGTTACTTATTGGTGGTGTTATTGGTGGTGACGTCTCGTGGTGTTTTGATGCGCTCTGGCGCAAGGCATATGCCTGTGATGGTAATGGTGTTGGGGGACGCCGTGTGTGTTGTGTTGAGGGCGTTGGGGACGCCGTGTGTTGTGTTGAGGGCGTTGGGGACGCCGTGTGTTGTGTTGAGGGCGTTGGGGACGCCGGGTGTTGTGTTGAGGGCGTTGGGGACGCCATTGGGTGGTGTAGGGTAGTGGCGTTTGGACGCCTGGTATGGAGTGTGGTGTTGTGGAGTATATGGTGGCGCAGGGGCGCCAGGTAGTGGTCAGTAAGGTGAGTATTGGCGTAGCAAGGTCGGTGCATTAGGGCGCAGGAAGTGGTTGTAGGGATGTGTGGCATTATAATGAGGTCATCAGTGGTTGGGATGACCAGAGGTGATGGTGTGTCAGAGTGGGTAAGTCTTATGGATAAGATGAAATGTAGATAATTGCCGAGTTGGTGGCTGCAGTAGGCGAGCCAAGTCGATATATCTAGCAAGACTCATAAAAGACTAATAAAAATTTCATTTTTTTTCATTAAAATTTTCATTAATTAAGTCGGAGTGGATAAGTCTTATGGATAAGATTACAATATAGAATTTCAAAATTTCAGATATTGGTGGTTGCAGTGGGCGAGCCAAGTAGATATACTAATTTCTCATTAATTAAGTTGTTACAGGAATCTCGCTAGAGGCGAGCCAGTGGCAGTATGATGCTTTAGTGACATAAGTTGTGAAATGATTTTAATGAGGTATTTATTGTGATAATGTATGTGTATGTATATACTGTATATTACCTCATCGGCACCATTACTGAGTGTTAGGCTTGAGAAGGTCCCCCGGGATCATGTCACAGAGCTTCAGGTAGAGTAGAAGGGAAGCTATGAGGCTACACTCAGTAATTCTAGAAAAAAAAGGGGGAGGAAGTGAAGCCAACGTGACGTTATAGGCGAAATTCGCCCCCTGACATCAAAGCAGGGATAAGGGCCAGTTGCAATAGCTTTGCAGCTGCGCTCAGGCTATATACGGGGAGAGAGTAAGGAGCCGAGGGGGGTGTCATGTAATGATGGGATCGAGCCAGGGGGCTCCGAGGGAATATTTTGCAGGTACAGCGGTCGGGAAGGTGTGAATACAGGTGGACACACTCTGGGCAGATGGGCCTAGAGTAATGTGCTACAGCTGTGGTGAGCACAGCAAGGAAGGATGACCAGAGAGCTGTGAGGTATCTACAGCGTTCTGAGGTTGGTGCCCTGGAACGAGACGTCAGCACAGACCCGAGGGAACATGACCCTGGGGTAGGAATCTCCGTTGCTCTGGAGGCCAGGATCACATTAGCTCAGAGTAACGATGGGACATTGACAACATTCACCAGGCTGGACAGCCTGGGTTTTGTCTGGGTCATGGAGGATCTATGACCTAGCAACCATGGGACACGAAGACAAGAGAAGTGATGCTGCCAATTGTGGAGGAGGCCAGTGAAACATTGTGTGACCATTGTAAGCCCTTATGTCAACAGTACAGGGCAAGATGTTAAATTGTTAGTAACTTATTACTAAGGATGAAGAACCTTAGATATATATGTGTTGTGTATATATTAATGACTAGTGTCATTTCTGTTTAAATGCCAGCATTCTGGTCCATGTAATTTTATGGTTATGTTTGTATGTAATTATATGTCAGCAGTTTAGGTATATGTGCATTGTTGGAGATGGGAAAAATTATTACAGACTATTTTACCTGTGCTATGATGTGAATATAATGTATATGTTGGAGAAGTGTTGTGAGTCATGTCGGGGAAAATTTTAATTTGTTTCATCGTGTGTATGATGAACTTATTGGATGATTTTTTAGTTGTACACATATTGTTGTGCATCCTCCAGGTCCTTACACTAATGGAACCATTGCAATGATGCATATGGGGACATATGCGTGTTTAAGGAGGGGAGTGGTGTTGTAATCCACAAGTTAGTAGCAATTATTAGCTAGAGGATCATTACTAAAACACTTAACGAATGATGATTGGAAGTACATGTTAAGTAGACAGACTATGGATCACATATCTAAGAAAGGTCAATGGATTAAGACCGAAGCTGTTTAGCCAAATTAATAATTCCTGGAAAGAGGAATTATTCTTCGTCAGGCTTCTAGGATCAAGGTTACCGCTCTAAGGATAAGGTTAATCGGATTATACCTTCCTTGAGAGGCGGGGAAAAATGTTTGAGGCCATGGTTGGCTAAAGTCAGTCTGATTGTGGGAGTTGAACTGGCAAGTCCTCTGGATCCCCGTTTGCGGCAGCAGCGAAGTGTAGCAGACAGCTATGCGAGAACCTGATGTGATCTTAGTGACGAAGTTAAGTCTGCAGAATGTGAGTATTGAATGAAAGACTAACCGGGTGTGGAGCGTTGTAGTAATCATTCCGTATTAGGGACTTAGGTGGAAGTTACGAGTGTGGGTGGTGATTGCAGAGGTCAAGTGGTCTATGGGTATTGGAAGTGTATTGACATAATAGAGTATGTTAATATGTATTTATTTGTCAGAGTCTATTCTTTGTAATTAAATGACAAAACCCGACGGCCTTTAAATACCTTCCATATGTTCATTCATTGTGTTCCAGTACAAACCGAGGGGTACGCCTCAAGGGTCTGGTGTGTGTAGGAGTACACAGTGGTAGTAACGGTTGCTGAGGCAAGGTGTTATGTGTTGTGTATTCACTGTGTTCGGAATGAACCGGGGTTCAGCGTCACAACACTCTTTCAGTACCCATGGTGAGATCCCGTCTGGACCAACAGCCTTTCTAACATCCAGATCCAACAAGTGTCTCTTGACCTCCTCACTCGTAATTTCGAACCCTTCCAAGGCCGCCTGATTTACTTCCCTTTCTCCTAGCACAGTGACCTAACCTTGTTCTATTGTGAAGACCTCCTTGAGCCTCTTGTTGAGTTCTTCACACACCTCATTGTCATTCTCTGTATACCTGTCGTCGCCTGTTCTAAGTTTCATTACCTGTTCTTTCACTGTTGTTTTCCTCCTGATGTGACTATGGAATAGCTTTGGTTCGGTCTTGGCTTTGTTTGCTATATAATTTTTAAAATTTTTCTCTGCTTCTCTTCTCACACTAACATACTCATTCCTGATTCTCTGGTATCTCTCTCTGCTTTCTGGTGTTCTGTTATTCCGGAAGTTCCTCCACGCTCTTTTGTTCAGTCACTTTGCTTCCATACATGCCCTATTATACCATGGATTCTTCTGTTGCTTCTCGGATTTTTCCCTTTGGGACGGGATAAACCTGTTGACTGCCTCCTGACATTTTTGGGTAACATAGCCCATCATATCTTGTACAGACTTACCTCTGAGTTCTGTGTCCCAAGGTATTTCCCTTAGGAAACGTCTCATCTCCTCATAGTTCCCCTTTCGGAATGCCAGCCTTTTGTTTACTAATTCTTTTTTGGAGGAGATAATTCCTAGCTCTACCAGGTAATCAGAGTTCAATTCACTGTGTTCACTCATTCCCATGGGTGCCTAATCTGCCTAATGTCTCTAACATTCTGAAACCTATTTTGTTTGCTGATGATACTACCCTCATCTACTCCAACCCCAACCCACATACACTAAATGGTGTTGTTAATAATGAACTAAAAAAAGTCCACTTATGGATGTCAACCAACAAACTAACACTTAACATAGAAAAGACCTACTACATCCTATTTGGAAGCAAATCTACAAATGCAATTCAGCTTCAGATTGACAATGTAAACATTAGCAATAAAAATGATGGAAAGTTTCTTGGCATATTCCTAGACAAGAGACTCAACTTCAGTACCCACATACAACACATAACTAAGAAAGTCTCTAAAACAGTTGGTATACTCTCCAAAATCAGATATTATGTTCCTAACTCTGCTCTCATCTCTCTATATTATGCACTAATCTATCCCTATATCAACTATGGTATCTGTGCATGGGGTTCAACCACTGCAAACCACCTCAAGTCCATCATCACCCAGCAAAAATCTGCTATCAGAATAATATCAAATTCTGCTTTCAGACAACACACAGCCCCCTTGTTTAACTCCCTAAACATGCTAAACATAATCTCACTCCACAAATTCTCCTGTGTCAACTACATTTACAAAACCCTGTTCTTAAATGCAAATCCTTGTCTGAAACTCTTCTTGGACAGATGTAATAGGACCCATTATCACCACACCAGAAATAAATATCTCTTTGATATCCCCAGAATTAAACTTAATCTGTGTAAACACTCTATGCAAATAAAGGGACCCAGTTTATGGAACTCACTCCCTACTGAATTGAAAAGCTGTCCAACTTTTACATCATTCAAAATCAATACTAAAAAGTACCTAATTTCATCTTCATAGTTTAACACTTTTTGCCTTAAAATTGCACTGTATCAATTGCTACCCAATCTTCCAACCTTTATGTTCACAATTTGAACATCTTTACAATTGTGATCATTGCTGTTTTCTTATATGTGCTGCCAATCTGTTGTATGGTGTTTATAAATCTTGTTTATCTGTATCTTTTGCTACCCAGTCTCCCAATCTTTATGTACCCAATCTGAACATGTTTACCATTGTGATCATTGCTGTCTTATATGTGCTGTCATTCTGCTGTATGGTGTCTATTAACTTTGTTTAAATTACTAATCAAGCTGTCAATGTAATTAATCAGAGCTTTAATATAACAATGTGCTTTAATATACCTACTTATCTCTCTCATCTCATTTTTCTCTTGTAATGTATCTTTATCATTTATCAATTCTGATTGAAATTACCTACTTAAAATTATCTGCTAGATTAAGGACCTGCCCGAAACGCTGTGCGTACTAGTGGCTTTACAAGAATGTAAATACTGTACTATCCAATGTATTCTCACAAACCCAATGTACCTTCTTATATATATATAAATAAATAAATAAATAAATAAATAGGCATTCAAAACAATAAGTGTAGAGTTACCAACGTGTACCCGGATACTGTGATATTGAAACCCGTCGCGTTGTTGGGCGGGAAGTGGCTCATGTGGCAGTGATTTTTTAACATACATAAGACACGTATATTTTGATCTGGGATTATAACGCTGATAACATGGCAAATTCTGCGGGGTTTTACCTGCGGGAGTTAGGGTTTCTTGGAGACAGACAATATCTATATCTTTAGTCATAACCTTATGATGGAGGTCAGAATACCGTTTTCTAAGAGAAGCAATATTCCAACTGAGTATCTTGATGACACTGTACTTGTTTTTATGAGATTCAGAGGCCGTCATTGTTCTTTTGTACTTTATCAGTCTGCAGTTTCAGGAAAGCAAGTGTCTCCCGATACCGGTTGTAGTGCTTTATTACAACTTCTTTTTCCTCTTCAGTCAGCACATCACCTGTCACCATTTCTTTAAAGTTGTCACGGCGGAACCATCTGGGATGTGGCGTGCGCGGCCCGAGGCGGGCATCCACGTCCAGTTGAACTTCGTCATTATCACTACAAGCGTCACTGGTTTCACTTTGTTCTTTATCACAATCACTTTCATCATTTCCACTATTATTTTCAATCAAACAGAGTTTATTAGACCCGGTATCAACATCTTGATCGTCATCATCATTAAAGTTCTCACCCTCAGTGTCACTACGTTCATTATCAGGATCAGGTGCGCCATAATACTCATCGACAGCACTATGAGTTTCAACGTGGAATAGTTTACCTCTGTTCATAGCGCACTGCGTTGATGAGGCTGGGGTGTGGGGAGCCGTGGTGGGAGAGCCCAGCTGGTGTGAGGGGCTGGGACACCCTCTGCTAGGTTCTCCCCTGGAGCACTGGCCGCATGGGAGCACATGGTGGTACCCCAGGATGGTGTGGCCTGCACTCAGTTAATACTCTCACATTGTCCTGAAGAGTGGTTATCATCGTCTTTCCTGTTGTCCTCTGTCCTTTGTCTTCTGTACTTCCTCCTCTCCCGCCTGATGGCCATTTTTGCTTCCTGACATTGTCTATTAAACCATGGGTTATTATATTCCCTCTTATTTTTTCCGTTTACTGTTGGTATAAATCCCTTTTTGGCCTCCTGGCATTTCTGTATGACTAGGTCCATCATATCTTTGACTGTTTTTCCTCTAATTTCTTTCTCCCACTGCACTTCTCCCAGATCCTCCTGTAATCCCCTTTCCTGTAGTCAACTCTCCTTTCCCAGATCTCTTGTCCCATGGTCACAAGTTTGAATTCCATCATGTAGTCAAAGACTAGGACACAATAGTCGCTGGCCCCTAGAGGTATTCCATGTTCCAAATTCACGATGTCTTCTACGTTCTGTGTGAAAATCAGGTCTAATAGGCCCGGTGAATCTCCTCTTTCACTTTGTGTCTTCCTTCACATGTTGTGTTAGGAAATTCCTTTCTATATCATCTACTAACTTTGCTTCCCACGTTTCGTCCCCTCCATGAGGATTCCTTCTTTCCCAATTTATTTCTCCATGATTTAGGTCTCCCATAACCAGCAGCTTCGCTTTCCTTCTATGAGCTAATGTTGCTGCCTTCTGCAGTTCCCTTATGAATGCCTTGTTGTTGTCATCATACTCCTGTATATGTGTGAATGTGTGTGTGTGTGTGTGTACTCACCTAGTTGTACTCACCTAGTTGTGCTTGCCAGGGTTGAGCTCTGGCTCTTTGTTCCCGCCTCTCAACCGTCAATCAACAGGTGTACAGGTTCCTGAGCCTATTGGGCTCTATCATTTCTATTGGAGTCCGCCTCCACCACATCACTTCCTAATGCATTCCATTTCTCAACCACTCTGGCACTAAAAAAGTTCTTTCTAATATCTCTGTGGCTCATTTGGGCACTCAGTTTCCACCTGTGTCCCCTAGTGCGTGTGCCCCTTGTGTTAAATAGCCTGTCTTTATCTACCCTGTCGATTCCCTTGAGAATCTTGAATGTGGTGATCATGTCCCCCCTAACTCTTCTGTCTTCCAACGAAGTGAGGTTTAATTCCCGTAGTCTCTCCTAGTAGCTCAGACCTCTCAGGACTAGATATGGACTCCATGCTGGAGCCGCATACTCCAGAATTGGTCTGACATATGTGGTATATAATGTTCTGAAAGGTTCCTTACACAAGTCTCTAAAGGCCGTTCTTATGTTAGTAAAACTGGCATACGCTGCTGGTGTTATCCTCTTGATATGAGCTTCAAGGGACAGGTCTGGCGTGATATCAACCCCCAGGTCTTTCTCTCTCTCTGACTCTTGAAGTATTTCATCTCCGAAATGATACCTTGTATCTGATCTCCTGCTTCCTACCCCTATCTTCATTACATTACATTTGCTTGGGTTAAACTCTAACAACCATTTGTTCGATCATTCCTGCAGCTTGTCCAGGTCTTCTTGAAGCCTCAAGCTGGCCTCCTCTGTCCTAATCCGTCTCATAATTTTGGCGTCGTCAGCAAACATTGAGAGGAATGACTCTATTCCCTCTAAGAGATCATTTACATAAATCAGAAACAGGATAGGTCCGAGTACGGAGCCCTTTGGGACTCCACTGGTGACTTCACGCCAGTCTGAGGTCTCGCCTCTCACTGTAACTCTCTGCTTCCTATTGCCTGGGTACTCCCTTATCCATTGGAGCGCCCTACCAGTTACTCCTGCCTGTTTCTCCAGCTTATGCTTCAACCTTTTATGGGGTACTGTGTCAAAGGCTTTCCGACAGTCCAAAAAAATGCAGTCCGCCCATCCTTCTTTTTCTTGCTTAATCTTTGTCACCTGATCGTAGAATTCTATTAAACCTGTAAGGGAAGATTTACCCTCCCTGAAACCTTCACAGCTCTGATTAACCATCTCTTCAAAATTCCAACCTTTTCTTATCAGCAAAGCTACACCTCTTCCTCTCCCTTTTCTCTCTTTCCTCACTACATAGTAGTCCTGGGGAAACACTGCATTTGTTATGGTTTTCGTTAGCTTTGTTTCTGTGAGTGCTATTATGTTTGTTTTATTGTTTTGTTTTATTTGTTTTATTTGTTGTATTTGTAATCCCATCTATGTTAGTGTACATTGCCTTGATGCTCACTTTCTTGTGTTCATTTTCTTGTCCCCTTCTTGGTGAGCGTTCTGCTGGTTGGGAAAGCTGTTCCCTGTGTGTGAACATCTGTGAGGTTGTCTGCAGGGTCTCAGAAGATTTTGGGGTTTGGGGGTTGGGGTTCAAGGGAAAGGGGGACAGGTACTGTATGGGGTACGGAGATTGGGGGGGGGGGGGACACTAAGGATACGGGGTGAGGAGGGGGAGGAGGGATAGGGAGGGTATGGGAGAGGAGTAGGAGGAGGGGGGAAAGGCGGAAGAGAGGGACATGGTGGGAATGGGGTAGGGGACGAGGGAGGGTTGGGTGAGCATCTGAGTGTGGGCAGGTAGGGTGAGGGGAAGGGGAGGGTTTCTATGCAGAGGGGGTTGGTGTTGCCCTCCCCTCTGGTATTGCTGCGATGCTGGTTGTGGGTTTCTCTCTTGTCTCTGGGACTGTTGTGTTGGGGGCTGTGATTTCCTGGTTTACTCCTCTCTCTCTGCGCATCCTCCTTGCCTCTGTCGCCCTGGCTCTCTCCTCCTTCGTCCTGCCCCTATGCAGGAATACTTTTTTGTATCCCCCCACATACTGCAAAGGACTTTTCCTTTCTAGAATAACCTCCTTCGTGGTCACGTTTGTAAACATCACCTTTACCAGTCAGTTTCTTTCCTTGTTGTACCAGCCCAACCTGAAAACCTCAATGTTTTCATCAGCCTCTTCCATCTGTAACTCCTTCAGTATCCCATATACTGCCTCTCTGCCCTTGCTATTCCATTCCTGCCTATTGGATCCTTCCTGTTTTGATGCCTACAACTACCAGTGATCTTTTTCTTTCCAGCAGCTGACTGGTACACCTTGCTACTTCCTGTGAGGTAGCTGCTTGCATGGCTACATCCCTCACTGTGTCCATTGCTTCTGAGCTCTAACTCAGTATATCTGCAAATGTTTCAAGTACAGAGGCATTTCCTTCCTATGCAACATACTTACCTTCCCTTTGGATGATAATCAGATGCTCACCCAGGAAACAATTTTAGGTTGCCACAACGTATCTGGAAAGTGTTGGAAAGTAGGGGCAACGTTTGTTTTCACGCATTAGATGCGTAATTTTGTGTGGATGTAAATAAGTTTCTAAAACGTATTGCACGAAATGTTGGCTAAAAAAAAATTGAAACCTTGTGGCAACCTTAAATGTTTCATAATCGTAGTTTTTTATTGCTGTTATTTATATAAATGTAGAAATATAAAGTATATTTCAACATTTAGTAAAAAGAAACAAGATCATAATAAAGTTAATTCATCATTTTTATTCATTTTTTTAGGAAGAGGTCGAGGAGGAGGGAGGAAGAATTCCTGGTAAGAGGATGAAGTCGAGTAGGAAGGAGGAGGAGATCGAGGAGGAGGGCGAAAAGGGAGGAGGAAGGAGGAGGGCGAGAAGAAAGGAGGAGGGCGAGGAGGAAGGAGGAGGAGGAGGCGGGCGAGAAGGAAGGAGGAAAGAGGAAGAGAGCAAGGAGGAAAGAGGAGAGCGAGGAGGAAAGAGGAGAGCGAGGAGGAAGGAGGAAGAGGGTCAGGAAGAAGAAGGAGAGCGAGAAGAAGGGCGAGAAAGAAGGAATAGGAGGTCAAGGAGGAGGAGGGCGAGGAGGAAGGAGGAGGAGAAAGAGAGCGAGGAGGAAGGAGGAAGAATTCCAGGTAAGAGGGTGAGGTCGAGGAGAAAGAAGGAGGTCGTGGAGGAAGGAGGAGGAGGAAGGAGGAGGAGGCGAGCAAGGAGGAAGAGGGCAAGGAAGAAGGAGAGTGAGGAAGAGGGCGAGAAGGAAGGAATAATAAGTCGAGGAGGAAGGAGGAGGAGGGCGAGGAGGAAGGAGGTGGAGGAAAAAGGAGGGCAAGGAGGAAGGAGGTGGAAGAGGAGGGCGAGGAGGAAGGAGAAGGAAGAGAGCAAGGAGGAAGAAGGAAGAGGAGGGCGAGGAGGAAGGAGAAAGAAGAGAGCAAGGAGGAAGAAGGAAGAGGAGGAAGGAGGAAGAGGGCGAGGAAGAAGGAGGAGAGCGAGGAGGAGGAGGAGGAGGAGGGGGACGAGAAGGATGGAATAGGAGGTCGAGGAGGAAGGAGGTGGGCGAGGAGGAGGAGGAGCAGGAGAGCGAAGAGGAAGAAGGAAGAATTCCAGGCAAGAGGATGAGGTCGAGGAGAAAAGAGGAGGAGCGCGAGGAGGAGGGAGGAGGAAGGAGGAGGGTGAGGAGGAAGGAGGAGAGTGAGAAAGGAGGAGGAGAGCAAGGAGGAAGGGGGAGGAGGAGGGCAAATAGGAAAGACGAGGCTGAGGAGGAAGGAGGAAGAGAAGTGCGAGGAGGGAGAGGGAGGAGGCGGAACAGGAGTAAGGAGGAGGGCGAGAAGGAAGGAGGAGGAGGGCGAGAAGGAAGGAGGAGGAGGGCGAGAAGGAAGGAAGAGAGCGAGGAGGAAGTCGAGGAAGAAGGAGGGCGAAAGGAGAGAAGGGGAAGAGGAGGGGGAGGGGTAAGAGAAGGTGGGTAAGGCGGGGGGAGGAATAAGAGAAGGGGGATGAGGAGGGAAAGGGAAGAGAGGACGGGCAAGGGAAGGAGGGATGAGAAGAAAGGGGAAAAGGAGGGGGAGGGGTAAGGGGAGGGGGATGAGGAGGAGGGGGAAATGAAGGGGAAAAGGAGGGGGAGGGGTAAGAGAAGAGGGATGAGTAGGAAGGGGAAGAGAGGAGGGGCAAGTGAAGGGGGGATGAGGAGGAAGGGGAAGAGGGGAGTGGTAAGAGAAGGAAGGTGAAGAGCAGGGGGAGGGGGTGATGGTCACTACGCGCGGGTATAAACACTGGCCCACCCGGGTGATGGTCAGCTGGGTACTACTGACCCTCGCCTGGTGGGACCCACATCACAACCGTCGCTGCCTCACTAACTTGCAGTGTTCACTTAATAATATTTATTTAATTCATTAGTAAAATCGGAGATAAAGTTATGCAAAACATTATTATCTTAATCTGTATTTTTCTTGCTGTATTTGATGAAGATGAACACACCACAGTCATCTACCAAGACATGCCTGTATACTCCAGCGCCCTAACACGTCATGGCAACTCTGTAGGCCTATGGTGTCCATGCCCCAGCCGTCACACAGATCCTGTTACACTCCCTCTCCATCTTCTCCTCCCCCACCTTCCTCTGTTCCCTCCTCCCTTCTTACCCCCTCCTCTTCCCCTTCCTCCTCCTCATTCTCTTTCTCTTACCCCTCCCCTCTTCCCCTTCCTTCACATCCCCCCTTCTCTTACCCCCTCCCCCCCTCCTTATCCCACTTCCCTTACCCCTCCCCCTCCCCTTTGCCCTTCTCTTACCCCCCCCTTCTCTTACCGCTCCCCCTCCTTAGCCCCCCCGTTCTCTTACTTCTTCCCCCTACCCTCACCCCCCTCCTCTTCCCCTTCCTTCTCATCCCCTTTCCCTCACTCCTCCTCTTCGCCCTCCCCCGTTTCCCTTTACTACTTCCACCCCTGCTATTCTCCCCCCTCCTCTTCTCTTTCACTTAGTTCCCCCCCTTCCCGACGTCCTCCTCCTTGCACCTCCTCCTTCCCCCTCCCCCGTCCTCCTAGACCTACTCCTTCCTCCTCTACCTTATCCTCCTCTGCCTCGACCCCCTCCTCCTCCTTCCTCCTCAATCTCCTCCTCCTTAATTCCTCCTCGACCTCCTCCTTCTTCCTCCTCGCCCTCCTCCTCCTCCTTCCTCCTCGCCCTCCTCCTCCTCCTTCCTCCTAGCCCTCCTCCTTCTCCTTCCTCCTCGTTCTGTCCCTTACTCCTCACCCTCCTCCTCCTTCCTCCTCACCCTCTTCCTCCTTCCTCCTTGCCCTCTTCCTCATTCCACCTCTCCTTCCTCCTCGCTCTCCTCTTCCTTCCTCCTTGCCCTCCTCCTCCTTCCTCCTCGCCCTTCTCCTTCCTCCTTCCCCTCCTTCTTCCTCCTCGCCCTCCTTCTCCTTCCTCCTCCTTCCTCCTTGCTCTCCTCCTCCTTCCTCCTTGTCCTTCTTTTTCCTCGCCATCCTCCTCCTTCCACCTCGCCTTCCTCCTAGTCCTACTCCTTTTTCCTTGCCCTCCTCCTCCTTCCTCCTCGCCCTCCTCCTCGCTCTCCTCCTCCTTCCTCCTCCCCCTCCTCCTTCCTCCTCACCATCCTCCTTCCTCCTCGTCCTCCTCCTTCCTCCTCACCATCCTCCTCGTCCTCCTTCTCCTACTTCCTCCTCGCCCTCCTCCTTCCTCCTCACCATCCTCCTTCCTCCTCCTTCCACCTCGCCCTCCTCCTTCCTCCTCGTCCTACTCCTTCTTCCTCGCCCTCCTCCTCCTTCCTCCTTCCTCCTCGCCCTCCTCCTCCTTCCTCCTTGCCCTCCTCATTACTCCTCGTCCTCCTTCCTCCTCGCCCTCCTTGCTCTACTCCTCCTTCCTCCTCGCTTTACTCCTCCTTCCTCCTCCTCCTCGCCCTACTCCTCCTTCCTCCTCGCCCTACGCCTCCTCCTTCCTCCTCGCTCTCCCCCTCCTCCTTCCTCCTCGCTCTCCTCCTCCTCCTTTCTCCTCACCCTCCTCCTCCTTCCTCCTCGCCCTCCTTCTCCTTCCTCCTCGCCCTACTCCTCTTTCCTCATCGCCCTACTCCTCCTTCCTCCTCCTTCCTTCTCGCTTTCCTCCCTGCTCCTCGCCCTCCTCCCTCCTCCTTGCCCTCCTCCTCCTTCCTCCTCGCACTCCTTGTCCTTCCTTCTCGCCCTCCTCCTCCTTGAATCTGTGGAATCTGTGGAAATGAATGAGCAAATGTGCTGGCTGCTGAAGGCACTAAAGGAAACCACATTGGTTTCATTTTGGATACAAATATCCATGGAGATTCAGAATGGAAACAATTATAGTTGAGCATGCAGAGGAGTGTAAAAATCTGTGGTGAGAGTGAAGGACACAGCCTTGAGAACTATACTTCAGAGAATGTAAACATGTAAACATTGAGAATGTAGGACAACAAAAAATCTTCAGAATCTTTCACACTGCTACTGAGCAACATTTACAAATTATATAAATTATTTTATGTAATAATACATACATTTTATATTTAAACATGATATTAGTGTTTAGTGGAATACATAAGGAGTCAAATTGTGTTAAAAAGAGCGATTTTTAGAAAATTTAGAAAACTACTTTTTCTGATCATAGAATAACTAAATGTATTATCAAGGTTTCATTCAGCCATTAAATATCATTCACAATTTATTAATGAATTTTACAAAAAAACTCCATAAAAATTTAAATTTAAACATGTAAAAACTATTTGTAATACATTAGGAACAAAATAGTTGTAGAAAAACAATTTATTATAAAACCTTTGTGTTTGGATTTTTGGATTAAAAGTTTCTCTAAGGCTCTCCTGCACCATTCTCAATGCAAGTCATTCCTACACCTATGGGAAGAGATAGATGAACGTTTTCTATAAGATTTGTGTTTGCTGGGGCTCAGCCTCTTTATTTTTCTCTGTGAAGGATTTGATCTCCCCCTTTGCTGATGTCAGGTCACTTTGCAGGTTGTTAATTGTAATCCTCATTTCATGCATCTCCCTCCTGAATTCCTCCAAAACTTAGGCTAACATTTCCTTCGTTTGGTCACTTTGACTATTCCTTGTGTCCCTGGTGTGCCCTCCTGCCATCTTGTCTATTTCCCTGATATGTTTTGATCGGGTTAGGCAGGGGGGACAGAGAGAGGGGGGGTCAGAGAGAGAGAAAGAGAGAGAGAGAGAGAGAGAGAGAGAGAGAGAGAGAGAGAGAGAGAGAGAGAGAGAGGGGGGGGGGAAAGAGGGTGAACACCCTATCTATAGTGTCCAGTTGACGTGTAGGGGGAAGGGGGGGCGGTGTTAACCTGACTTGTTAATCCCTTGTAAATCATTACACACACAGTACAATTCAGGTCCCAACTTGAGCTCACAGTGAGGTTACTGCCTCATTCTTTATCAATCTATCAAGATTACTATTCTATTATCGAATGAAATGCATTATGTGTGACTACTATATGATATTATATAAACCTTGCACACTTGTTAAAAACTTTAGAGAGAGGGACACTTACCAGTCAACACCTAGGGAGCCGGGTGGCTGAGCGGACAGAACACTTGACGTGTGATCCTGTGATCCCGGGTTCAATCCCAGGCGCCGGCGAGAAACGATGGGCAGAGTTTCTTTCATCCTTATGCTCCTGTTACCTAGCACTAAATACGTATCTGGGAGTTAGTCAGCTATCACGGGCTGCTTCCTGGGGGTGGTGGCCTGGTCGAGGACCGGGCCACAGGGACACTAAAAGCCCCGAAATCAACTCAAGATAACCCAATATGCTCAACCAGGCAGTTTCACGGCAGATCTTCCCACTCTGGGAGTCAGGTCATATCGCTCCACGTGGTTCTCCACACTGTATATGCACTGGTGATGCCACTATCTCCACTTTGGTTTCTCTGCTCTATCATTTGCGATATGATTATGCTACGTTGCACCCTACTTGCTACACACTGCGAGAGGCCAAATACTATGGTCTAGCCTCTATACTCCTTCAATGTCCCGAATATTTAACAAATTTCCGCGGACTTCACTAACACGTGTGTGTCTCCCACCGGCGGCGGCCTACTACCTTTGTGTGCGTGTGTGTGTGTGTATGCGTGTATGTGTACTCACCTAGTTGTACTCACCTAGTTGTGTCTGCAGGATCGAGCATTGACTCTTGGATCCCGCCTTTCGAGCATCGGTTGTTTACAGCAATGACTCCTGTCCTATTTCCCTATCATACCTGGTTTTAAAATTATGAATAGTATTTGCTTCCACAACCTGTTCCTGAAGTGCATTCCATTTCCCCACTACTCTCACGCTAAAAGAAAACTTCCTAACATCTCTGTGACTCATCTGAGTTTCAAGCTTCCATCCATGTCCTCTCGTTCTGTTACTATTCCGTGTGAACATTTCGTCTATGTCCACTCTGTCAATTCCTCTGAGTATCTTATACGTTCCTATCATGTCCCCCCTCTCCCTTCTTCTTTCTAGTGGCGTAAGGCACAGTTCCCTCAGGCGCTCTTCATACCCCATCCCTCGTAGCTCTGGGACGAGTCTCGTTGCAAACCTCTGAACCTTTTCCAGTTTCATTATATGCTTCTTCAGATGGGGACTCCATGATGAGGCGGCATACTCTAAGACTGGCCTTACGTAGGCAGTGTAAAGCGCCCTAAATGCCTCCTTACTTAGGTTTCTGAATGATGTTCTAACTTTTGCCAGTGTAGAGTACGCTGCTGTCGTTATCCAATTAATATGTGCCTCAGGAGATAGATTGGGTGTTACGTCCACCCCCAGGTCTCTTTCACGCGTCGTTACAGGTAGGCTGTTCCCCTTCATTGTGTACTGTCCCTTTGGTCTCCTATCTCCTAGTCCCATTTCCATAACTTTACATTTGCTCGTGTTGAATTCTAGTAGCCATTTCTCTGACCATCTCTGCAATCTGTTCAGGTCCTCTTGGAGGATCCTGCAATCCTCATCTGTCACAACTCTTCTCATCAACTTTGCATCATCCGCAAACATCGACATGTAGGACTCTACGCCTGTAAACATGTCGTTAACATATACAAGAAATAGAATTGGTCCCAGCACCGATCCTTGTGGTACTCCACTTGTTACTGTTCGCCAGTCCGACTTCTCGCCCCTTACCGTAACTCTGTGTGTGTGTGTGTGTGTGTGTGTGTGTGTGTGTGTGTGTGTGTGTGTGTGTGTGTGTGTGTGTGTGTGTGTGTGTGTGTGTGTGTGTGTGTGTGTGTGTGTGTGTGTGTGTGTACTCACCTATTTGTGCTTGTGGGGGTTGAGCTTTGGCTCTTTGGTCCCGCCTCTCAACTGTCAATCAACTGGTGCACAGATTCCTGAGCCTACTGGGCTCTATCATATCTACATTTGAAACTGTGTATGGAGTCAGCCTCCACCACATCACTACCTAATGCATTCCATCCGTTAACTATTCTGACACTGAAAAAGTTCCTTCTAACGTCTCTGTGGCTCATGTGGGTACTCAGTTTCCACCTGTGTCCCCTTGTTCACGTCCCACCAGTGTTTAATAGTTTATCCTTGTTTACCCGGTCGATTCATCTGAGGATTTTGTAGGTTGTGATCATGTCTCCTCTTACTCTTCTGTCTTCCAGTGTCGTAAGGTGCATTTCCTGCAGCCTTTCCTCGTAACTCATGCCTCTTAGTTCTGGGACTAGTCTAGTGGCATACCTTTGGACTTTTTCCAGCTTCGTCTTGTGCTTGACAAGGTACGGGCTCCATGCTGGGGCCGCATACTCCAGGACTGGTCTTACATATGTGGTGTACAAGATTCTGAATGATTCCTTACAAAGGTTCCTGAACGCTGTTCTGATGTTAGCCAGCCTCGCATATGCCGCAGACGTTATTCTTTTTATGTGGGCTTCAGGAGACAGGTTTGGCGTGATATTAACTCCTAGATCTTTCTTTCTGTCCGTTTCATTAAGTACTTTATCTCCTATTCTGTATCCTGTGTCAGGCGTCCTGTTTCCACTGCCTAGTTTCATTACTTTGCATTTTCTCAGGTTGAACTTCAACAGCCATTTGTTGGACCCCTTTGGTTCCAAAGGATTCGGACTATGCTATGACTATGACTATGCTACGTTGCACCCTGCTTGCTACACACTGCGAGAGGCCAAATACTAAGGTCTAGCCTCTATACTATAACACGTGTGTGTTTCGACACTCAAATTATTATTGTTTCTCATCTACTAGTCTGCTGTTCTGGGAGGTGTTGAGGTACCGGTGACTGGTGACAGACAGGAGAGAAGCAGAGAAAGTGAAGCCGTACACAGGTCGATCTTGGGACGCCTCTACGGGAGTGTACTAGCAGGGATGCAAGTAGAGCGCTGGAAGACTTCACTGTTGGAGTTTGCTAGCCAGAGGGCTAGTAAAACTCTGGAAGACTTCACTGTTGGAGTGTGCTAGCCAGAGGGCTAGTGAAGCGCTGAAAGACTTTACTGTTTGAGCATGCTAGGAAGTGGGCTAATGGAGCGCTGCAAGACTTCAGTTTGAGCGTGTTAGCCAGAGGGGGTAGTGGGGCGCTTGAAGACGTCACCATGGAAGGTAGCTAGCATGATGGCTAGTGATACGCTGAAAGACCTTGTCAGAAGGATCTACATAGTGTCCGTCATCATAGAATCTAACTACCGTCATAGCTAGTGATGCACTAAAAGACCTCGTCATAAGAGTGTATATAGTGGTAGTTGTAAATAATAGTATAAAAATAATCTCTGGACATGAGAAGGATCATAGTTTAAAAGAATTCAGATGAGGAGATGAGTTACAGATGAGGAGTTCATAACAGGCGAGGATTAAGAAAACCTCACAGCTAAAACAATCAATAATCTGGGTCTCTGGATTGATCCAGACAATCACAACATTTTGCATTGCGGGGAAAGAATTCAACACACAAATGTTAATCTTGAAGTTAATCTTAATACTTGGCTCCTTCCCTGGAAAGACTGGATATGCAGATTGCTTGGGCTTCATTTCCACATGCACTGAACACTCCATGGTGGGGTATTAGATATAGATATTCTTATCTTCTTAAGACAGCGGTACTAGCTTCGTTTGAGTCGCTAGACTGTAAATCTGATACTAAAATTCTGTGTTGTTTGTCGGAGGAACGATGTTTACCTGGTTGATACCTGGTTGATGGGGTTCTGGGAGTTCTTCTACTCCCCAAGCCCGGCCCGAGGCCAGGCTCGACTTGTGAGAGTTTGGTCCACTAGGCTGTTGCTTGGAGCGGCCCGCAGGCCCACATACCCACCACAGCCCGGTTGGTCCGGCACTCCTTGGAGGAATAAATCTAGTTTCCTCTTGAAAATGTCCACGGTTGTTCCGGCAATATTTCTTATGCTCGCTGGGAGGACGTTGAACAACCGCGGACCTCTGATGTTTATACAGTGTTCTCTGATTGTGCCTATGGCACCTCTGCTCTTCACTGGTTCTATTCTACATTTTCTTCCATGTCGTTCACTCCAGTACGTTGTTATTTTACTGTGTACATTTGGTACTTGGCCCTCCAGTATCTTCCAGGTGTATATTATTTGATATCTCTCTCGTCTTCTTTCTAGTGAGTACATTTGGAGGGCTTTGAGACGATCCCAATAATTTAGGTGCTTTATTGCGTCTGTGCGTGCCGTATATGTTCTCTGTATTCCCTCTATTTCAGCAATCTCTCCTGCTCTGAAGGGGGAAGTGAGTACTGAGCAGTACTCAAGACGGGACAACACAAGTGACTTGAAGAGTACAACCATTGTGATGGGATCCCTGGATTTGAAAGTTCTCGTAATCCATCCTATCATTTTTCTGGCTGTCGCAATATATGCTTGGTTATGCTCCTTAAACGTTAGGTCGTCAGACATTATTATTCCCAAATCCTTTACATGCTGTTTTCCTACTATGGGTACATTTGATTGTGTTTTGTACTCTGTATTATGTTTAAGGTCCTCATTTTTACCGTACCTGAGTACCTGGAATTTATCACTGTTAAACATCATGTTATTTTCTGATGCCCAGTCGAAAACTTTATTAATATAAATGTTTGGATGTGTCCTTGCCCCGGAATCTCAACCACTCCCTAAGGAACGAGTTGTACGCCTTCGTTATCTTGAGACCACTTGGGTGGACTTCACAGGAGCAATAACCCTAACTGGCATCATAGACAAAATACTTGTGAAGGCGTACATCTGCCTCTTCACATGTGCCACCATTCGGGGAGTCCGTTCAGTGGTGACTCTCGACATGAGTGCAGTCATCCAACCAGGCCTTTCGCAGGTTTTCTGCCTGCCGATCCTGGCCGAAGTTGATCTCTGACAATGGGTCCAACTTGGTGGCAGGGAAAGCATGCCTGAGGGAGGTTTGGGATTCTCCAGTCATTCACACTGCCCTGAACCAAAGACAGTGCTACTGGAAATTCATACCACCCAAAGCACCGTGGCACTGAGGCTTCTACAAGCAGATGGCAGGGACAGTAAAATGCTGTCTAAAGAAAACCCTGACCACCAAAAAGTTTATCTCTAGGAGTCCAAACCTCACTCACGAAAATTGAGTCTCATGTCAAAACCTGATCACTGACTTTCCTCTGACAATAACTCACAACATGAGCCACTACGTCCATCTCATCTGATGTATGGAGGACCTCTCACTTCTATTGCATCACTCACCAGCGAGGGAATTGGAGATTCTTTATATGTTCTGGAGAGAGCTACTTGGTTCAGGGTTATGAACACCTGTCCAGAGTAATCAGTCTGTGAAATAAAGTTTGGACCAGAAAATATTTCACTTCAAGGCATGAGTAAGTATCGGTATGGAGCAAACCCCAATAACCGAGTTCAATAAATGTCTAGCGATGTTGTTTTGGTGGACAGTAACGGTTCATGCTTGGAGTGGCCTGAGGAAAGTAAAAGTGAGGTGCAAAGGACCACTAGCCTCAAAACACTAGAAAAACTAGTACCACTAGAGGTTGCGTGAGACGAAGTCGCCCAAAGACCGCCACAACCTGCAACTCCAGTACATGTCGTCCGTCTTGTGCATACTGCCGCACAGAAGTGCAAAAGCAAAGTAAAGCAATACACACAAAAATCACAATTGCGTGATGCATCAAAAGAACAAATCCACAAGGGATCCTGTAAGGATCCAGTAAGGCTCCAGGATCCAGTAAGTTCAGTAGAACTTCGGTTTCAACTCCTTTTGACCATGTCATAGCTTAATCGATTAAGGCAGCGTCTGGGATACTCTCGAACAAAAGTTCGAATCCTCGTCACGGCCCTTGTGGATTTGTTTAAAGTAAAGGAATATTTTAATAATGCAGATGACAAGTATTGAAATGTTCGGACAGTACTAAACAGTGGACTCCGACCTGTGTTTCTCCCCCCCCTCCATTCCTCCCATATGTTTACTTAAATTATATTCAATTAAATCTATACTAGAGCAATTTATTTTCTGTTGAGGTAGAAAATTTAATAAAACTAAATTGATTAAAAAAGGGGCTATCATATTACTCTCTACATTTTCTGTGGGGAAAGCACAATTTTACTCTATATTTTCTGTGGGAAAGGTAAAATTTTGCATCCTAACATATATAGCATATTTAAGTGTGTTAAATCATATATTTAAATTCTTTAAGCGTACAGTCCAAGGACTGAGGTCGGTTTTTATTAATACATTTGAATTTTATGAGAGATAATATCAGACCAAACCAAGCCGTTCTAATAAATGAATGTTAATATCCTAGTAATATACCTAGTAATAATACCTAGTAATATAAAACGAAAACAGGAGAGAAGGAGAGACGCAATTGTGTGTTTAACACGCGACTAGCGAGAGTAACGTCTGGTACTACCCCAGCAAGAAACAAGCAGGAGCAGGTTTGGAGCTGCTCCTAGTGTTTCTCCTGTGTTATGCAGTCCTTCGACCTCTTCAATCTGGGAAATACCTTCTAGGTTTTGGTAAGACAGGCCAGTCAAACTATATAATAAATAAGCATGGTTGGAATGAATGGATGCCTGCCCTACGGGGTAAGAGTCTCACTCTCAACAAACAACTAAATTTAAAATACTTAATATTAACACTCTTGTCGACAGTAGTTAATTGTTCTTGGTTGCAGGCTGTGATCAAGCTATGTGGATATCTAAATATGGAGATCCATATCTTATTCAGTGAAGTAATGTCATAGAGCCTATTATCTGTCATTGAGGGACAGGACCCCACATGACGAATGCGTGTCCGAGGAAGCTTCAGCTATAACTGGCCCAGTTAAGCTTTACAACTTAAATTATCAACTAACAAAATTGTCTTTATCGTAAAATTTATTCTGCAATTAACAAGATAATTCTTGTCTAATTGAAAGTATAAATAAAACCCTCCAAGTTTGCAAGGAGTTTATTAGTGGGATAAATATCTATATAGTTCATCTGCTTAATTAAATAATTTAATAGAAAAACCCAACATAATTAATTTAGTCAATAAATATAAATCAAAAATAAATAAATAAAATCTATATAAATAAAAATAAAAAATGTTCGCTTGTTCAAAATTGCAAATCTCAGCAAATTCTACACTGATTGCTTTGAAATCTTCACAAAACGTTCCATTCGCACCCGAGCAGGTTTTTATATACATACTATATAGATGTCACGTCTGTGAGGGTACAAAAACATGTTTTTTTTTTTTTAAACTGTGTTTTCATGTGTTTTTCATGTGAGGGAAATCTTGGAAACCTCTTTACCGATTGCTTTGAAATTTTGACACAACGTTGCATTCAAATAGGCGTGTCATTTTGTATATCTACAATATACATGCCTCACCTGTGACAGGAATAGACATGTTTTTTTTTTTTTTAAATAGTACCATCTGTTGGATGTAAGAACAACACATGCTGTAATCTCCGAAAGTTCTTCACCGATTGCTCTGAAATTCTGACACAACGTTGAATTCGAATAGGCGCATCTTTTTATATACCTACTATATAGATGTCACTCTTGTGACAGGTAAAAACAGACGTTTTTGAAAAACAGCACCATCTGTTGCACATAATAGCAACATGCATACTATACCGAACTATGTCACAAATTCTGTTTCAATATTTCCGAATGCATTGATAAATTTTATTTTCCTAGATTTCGATTTATTTTATTTTTTATTGAATTATTTTGTGTGACATTGTGTTGGAATTGAGCTGTGTTGTTTACCATACCATTCATTTCATAAGTTCAATTATAGAAGCCACACCTGTGAATTTTCCAAAATTATGCTTTTCTTGCAAAAAACACCATCTGTTGCATATAAGAGCAACACAAATGCTATATTAAATATGTTACAATTCCATTTCAATGTTTCTGATTGCATTAATAAATTTAATTTTCATAGATTTTTATTTATTTTCATTTTGATTTAATTATTTTGTGTAAAATTTGTTGGAATTGAGCTGTGTTTTTACCATTTTATTTCGTTAGTATAGTTTAATATTTATTTTCTCATATTTTAATTTCATTTTGTTACTGTTTTTTATATTTCAGTGATGGGAACATCAGATCACTTGATGTTCCCAATTTTCAGATGGGAACATTAGACCATATGTGAAGGCATCGGACGAAGGAGTGGGGAATGGTGGGGATGATGAGGGGACGGAAGAATTTGGGATGGTGGGGACGAGGGGATGGGGGAATGGAGAAAGGTAGGGAGGACTAAGGGACAGGAGAGTGGGGCATGGTGGCAAGGACGAAGGGATGGTGGACTTGGGAATGGTTAGGTGGACGAGGGGGATGGTAAAGTGGGGAATGGTTGGGAGAACGAGGAGATAGGTGAGGGGGGAATGATGGAGTGGGGAATGGTGAGGTGGACGAGTGGATGGTAGAGTGGGGAATGGTTGGGAGGACAAGAAGATGGGTGAGGGGGAAATGGTGGGGAGGACTGGGGGATGGGGAAGGTTGCTGTGGCTCAGCAACGCACATGCGTTGCTGAGCCCCAGCAACGTGTGTCCGGCTACTGCTAATCTATATAAATAAAATGGAAATGTTCGTTTGTTCAAAGTCGGTAATCTCCGAAAGTTCTTCACCGATTGCCTTGAATTTTTCACACAAAGTTCCCTTTGCATCAGAGCGGGTATTTATATACATACTATATACATATCACGCCTGTAACGTGGAAAAAAACACGTTTTTTTTTAAAGCTGTGTTTTTCGGGTGCTTTTCACGTGAGGGAAATCTTCGAAACCACTTTACCAATTGCTTTAAAATTTTGACACAACATTGCATTCGAATAGGCGAATGTTTTTAAATACCTACTTTATACATGCCTCACCTATGACAGGAAAAAACATGCTTTTTGGGAAAAACGGCGCCATCTGTATGACATAAGAGCAACATATTCTATTATCTCCGAAAGTTCTTCACCGATTGCTTTGAAATTTTGACACAACGTTCCATTTGAATACGTGCATGTTTTTATATACTTACTATTTAGATCCCATACCTGTGACAGGTAAAAACATGCATTTTTTTAAACAGTGCTATCTGTTACACGTAAGAGCAACACACGATATACAAAATATGTTACGATTCTATTACATTGTTTCTGATTGCATTGATAAATTGAGTTTTCATAGATTTTGATTTATTTTAATTTTGATTTAATTATTTTGTGTGATGTTGCGTTGGAATTGATCTGAGTTGTTTACCATACCATTCATTTCGTGAGTATAGTATATTTGTTTCTTTTTTCATTGTTTTTCATTTCGTTTCTTTAACTGTTTTTATTTTTTAGTGGAATTGGTGGTGAAATTGAACTGTGTCGATTGATCTGCGTTTGAATTTAAATATTTTGTAAGTATTTTATGTTTTTGTTTTGAAAACAAGAAAATGGAGAACACGTCTATTTCGCAGCTGCAAATGTACAACAGCTATGAATCCACTGGCTACGACGTTAACTGCTTTCTTAACGTTATGGCAAAATGACGCGTTTGCAAAAACACTCCTGTATTCGGAAGTGCCTACGTATAACACATGGGATGTCATTAGAAAATCATTTAAACGACGTAAACCAGGAGACCGAGTCGACGGACAACCTGGCAACTAAATAAATAAAAGTGTAAATGTTCGTTTGTTCAAAATCGCTAATCTCCAAAAGATCTTCACCAATTGCTTTGAAATTTTTACACAACGTTCCATTCGCAACCGAGCGAGTTTTTATATACATACTATTTAGATGCCTCATCTCTGACGGGGAAAAAAAATGTTTTTTTTATTGAAAAATTCTGTTTTTCAAGTGAGGGAAATCTTTGAAACCTCTTTACCGATTGCTTTGAAATTTTGACACAATATTACATTCGAATAGGCGCATGTTTTTACATACCTACTATATACATGCCTCACCAGTGACAGGAAAAAAATGTTTTTTTTTTTTTTAGAAACACCGCTATATGTTGGACGTAAGAGCAACGCACCCTGTAATCTCCAAAAGTTCTTCACTGATTGCTTTGAAATTTTGATACAACGTCCCATTCGAATACACCAATGGTTTCATATACCTACTATATAGATGCCACACCTACGACAGGTAAAAACATCCATTTTTTGAAAAGCAGCGCCATCTGTTTCATGTAATACCAACACATGCCATACTAGACATGCCACGATTCCATTTCAATATTTCCGTTTGCATTGATTAATTGAATTTTCATAGATTTGGGTATATTTTTATTTTTTTTAATTATTTTGTTTGACATTGTGTTGGAATTGAGCTGTGTTGTTTACCATACCATTTATTTCATAAGTATAAGTACAGATGCCACACCTGTGGCAGGTAAAAACATCGTTTTTTAAGAAACGGCACCATCTGTCGCATGTAAGAGCAACACACGCTATACTAAATATGTTATGATTCCATTTCAATGCTTCCAATTGCATTGACAAATAGAATTATCATAGATTTCGATGTATTTCATTTTGATTTAATTATTCTGTGTGCATTGCATTGGAATTGAGCTGTGTTGTTTTCCATAGCAATCATTTCGTGAGTATAGTTTTTTTTCTTATTTTTCATTTCGTTAATTAGCTGTTTTTCCTATATTTCAGTGATGGGAGCATCAAATCATATGATGTTCCCACTTTTCTGATGGGAACATCAGATAATTTGGGAATCTATTGAACAAGAGAGTGGAGAATGGTGGGCAGGATGATGGGACGGGAGTGGGGGATGGTGGGGAAGACGACGGGACAGGTTTAGGAGGTAATGGTGGGGAGGGCGAAGGAACAGGGGAGTTGGGGATGGTGGGGAGAATGAGGGGAGGGGGGGAATGGTTGGGAGGATGTGAGGATGGAGAAGTGGGAGATGGTGGGGAATACGAGGGGATGGTGGGGGTGGGGAATGGTTAGGAGTATGAGGAGACGGTGGAGTGGGGGAATGTGGGTAGGACAATGGACGGAGGATGGGGGAATGGTTGGTAGGGCGAGGGAACGGGGAACGGTTGCTGAAGCTCAGCAACGCACATACGTTGCTGAGCCAAAACAACTCCCAATTGGCTTAATTTCACATATACATTTTGCTGAAAATAAATATTCAGTAAAGAAAAAATTAAATAATTTATATAACAACTTATATTATATTTTATATAACAAATATTATTATATTTGATTAAAACATTTCAATGAACCTAAAATATGGCAATGTTGAACCGTACTTATTTCCGAGATTGACAGTAATCTCGGACAAAAAGAAATACACCAAATTTTCAAGATTTCGGTTCAGCTATAGATTCTTGTGTTGAAAATAATATTACTTTTTTACTGTACAAAAGTTACAATGAAGTGAAATATTTATTTTGAACTGTGAAGCACCGTGCAACAGCGTGAGAATAATATAGCAATAACATCTGCAGGGCGATATCTTGTTTATATTTATTTAATAATTTCAGGCTGTCATGAATTTGCAGGCCATGATCAATATCACCAGGTGCCGTCAGATGCAGAAAACGTGCGGCAGTAAATAAATTGTTGCGCTCAGTAACATTTCTGTCAAATTTCTTTCCTAGTGATCTACTTTCCAGTGTTCTCTGTTTCTTCCACTGCTGTATGCGTCGGTACACTGTGGCGACGCTGATTTGGTACTTTACAGATATCTCCCGGGCAGTGAAGCCGTCGAGCCACAGGTGAATGATGCTTGCGTGGTCTGCTTGCGCTGAGCGCTGTCTGGTCATGTGTTTCTTCATCGGCTTGTCCCTGTCAAACAAAATACGGAAAATATATATATATATATATATATATATATATATATATATATATATATATATATATATATATATATATATATATATATATATAATATATATATATATACATATATATATATGTCGTACCTAGTAGCCAGAACGCACTTCTCAGCCTACTATGCAAGGCCCAATTTGCCTAATAAGCCAAGTTTTCATGAATTAATATATTTTCTCTAATTTTTTTCTTATGAAATGATAAAGCTACCCATTTCATTATGTATGAGGTCAATTTTTTTTATTGGAGTTAAAATTAACGTAGATATTTGACCGAACCTAACCAACCCTACCTAACCTAACCTAGCCTATCTTTACAGGTTAGGTTAGGTTAGGTAGCCCAAAAAGTTAGGTTAGGTTAGGTTAGGTAGGTTAGCTGTCGAAAAAACATTAATTCATGAAAACTTGGCCTATTAGGCAAATCGGGCCTTGCATAGTAGGCTGAGAAGTGCGTTCTGGCTACTAGGTACGACATATATATATATATATATATATATATATATATATATATATATATATATATATATATATATATATATATATATATATATATATATATATATATATATGACGAACCTAGTAACCAGAACGCATGTCTAGGCCTACTATGCAAGGCTCGATTTCCCTAATAGGCTAAGTGATTTTCTTTATTTTCAATAAATTGTTTCCAATTAGTTTATTTGAATTATTATTATTATATTATATTAGGAACGTAAATTATTGACTTAGTTGTGTTAGTTTTGGTTAGGTTAATATAGGTTAAGTTAGGTTAGGTAGGGTTGGTTAGGTTCGATCATATATCTACGTTAGTTTTAACTCAAATTTAAACAAATTAACTTATACATAATGAAATGGACAGATTCATCATTTCACAATTTTTCTTTAGAAAAATATATAAATTCAAGAAAACTTTGCTTATTAGGCAAATCGGTCCTTGCATAGTAGGCCGAGTACGACTTTTTGCTACTACGTACAACACACACACACACACACATATATATATATATATATATATATATATATATATATATATATATATATATATATATATATATATATATATATATATATATATATATATATATATATATATATATGTGTGTGTGTGTGTGTGTGTGTGTGTGTGTACTCACCTAGTTGTGTTTGCGGGGGTTGAGCTCTGGCTCTTTGGTCCCGCCTCTCAACCGTCAATCAACAGGTGTACAGATTCATGAGTCTATCGGGCTCTGTCATATCTACACTTGAAACTGTGTATGGAGTCAGCCTCCACCACATCACTTCCTAATGCATTCCATTTGTCAACCACTCTGACACTAAAAAAGTTCTTTCTAATATCTCTGTGGCTCATTTGGGCACTCAGTTTCCACCTGTGTCCCCTTGTGCGTGTTCCCCTTGTGTTAAATAGACTGTCTTTATCTACCCTATCAATCCCCTTCAGAATCTTGAATGTGGTGATCATGTCCCCCCTAACTCTTCTGTCTTCCAGCGAAGTGAGGTTTAATTCCCGTAGTCTCTCCTCGTAGCTCATACCTCTCAGCTCGGGTACTAGTCTGGTGGCAAACCTTTGAACCTTTTCCAGTTTAGTCTTATCCTTGACTAGATATGGACTCCATGCTGGGGCTGCATACTCCAGGATTGGCCTGACATATGTGGTATACAAAGTTCTGAATGATTCTTTACACAAGTTTCTGAATGCCGTTCGTATGTTGGCCAGCCTGGCATATGCCGCTGATGTTATCCGCTTGATATGTGTTGCAGGAGACAGGTCTGGCGTGATATCAACCCCCAAGTCTTTTTCCTTCTCTGACTCCTGAAGAATTTCCTCTCCCAGATGATACCTTGTATCTGGCCTCCTGCTCCCTACACCTATCTTCATTACATTACATTTGGTTGGGTTAAACTCTAACAACCATTTGTTCGACCATTCCTTCAGCTTGTCTAGGTCTTCTTGAAGCCTCAAACAGTCCTCTTCTGTTTTAATCCTTCTCATAATTTTAGCATCGTCCGCAAACATTGAGAGAAATGAATCGATACCCTCCGGGAGATCATTTACATATATCAGAAACAAGATAGGACCGAGTACAGAGCCCTGTGGGACTCCACTGGTGACTTCACGCCAATCGGAGGTCTCACCCCTCACCGTAACTCTCTGCTTCCTATTGCTTAGATACTCCCTTATCCACTGGAGCACCTTACCAGCTACACCTGCCTGTCTCTCCAGCTTATGTACCAGCCTCTTATGCGGTACTGTGTCAAAGGCTTTCCGACAATCCAAGAAAATGCAGTCCGCCCAGCCCTCTCTTTCTTGCTTAATCTGTGTCACCTGATCGTAGAATTCTATCAAGCCTGTAAGGCAAGATTTACCCTCCCTGAATCCATGTTGGCGATTTGTCACGAAGTCCCTTCTCTCCAGATGTGTTACCAGGTTTTTTCTCACGATCTTCTCCATCACCTTGCATGGTATACAAGTCAAGGACACTGGCCTGTAGTTCAGTGCCTCTTGTCTGTCGCCCTTTTTGTATATTGGGACCACATTCGCCATCTTCCATATTTCTGGTAGGTCTCCCGTCTCTAGTGACTTACTATACACTATGGAGAGTGGCAGGCAAAGTGCCTCTGCACACTCTTTCAGTACCCATGGTGAGATCCCATCTGGACCAACAGCCTTTCTAACATCCAGATCCAGCAGGTGTCTCTTGACCTCCTCTCTCGAGACACCTGCTGGATCTGGATGTTAGAAAGGCTGTTGGTCCAGATGGGATCTCACCATGGGTACTGAAAGAGTGTGCAGAGGCACTTTGCCTGCCACTCTCCATAGTGTATAGTAAGTCACTAGAGACGGGAGACCTACCAGAAATATGGAAGATGGCGAATGTGTGTGTGTGTGTGTGTGTGTGTGTGTGTGTGTGTGTGTGTGTGTGTGTGTTTGTGTTGTACCTAGTAGCCAGAACGTCGTATGCGGCCTACTATGCAAGGACCGATTTGCCTAATAAGCAAAGTTTTCTTGAATTTATATAATTTTCTAATTTTTTTCTTATAAAATGATAAAGCTATCCATTTCATGATGTACGAGTTATTTTTTTTTAATTTGACTTAAAACTAATGTAGATATATGACAGAACCTAACTAACCCTACCTTACCTAACCAATCCTATCTTAACCTTACCTAAATTAACATAACTATGTCAATAATTTATGTTCTTAATATAATATAATAATAAGAGTTCCAATAAACCTATTGAAAATTGGTTGTTGAAAATAAAGAAAACCACTCGGCTTATTAGGCAAATCATACCTTGCATAGTAGGCCGAGAAGTGCGTTCTGGCTACTAGGTACGATATATATATATATATATATATATATATATATATATATATATATATATATATATATATATATGTTTCATTGAATATGACCGCATATTCTGTATTTATTATTTTCTGGTTTAGGGCTTCTATCCCTCTAACTATTTTCTTAGCATCAGGGCTTAATTGAAATAGGAGTTCTCCAAAACTCATTTTCGTACTTTTAAGGTGAAGAAAAGAAGTGATTTACTATAGAGTGTATTACACTTATTTGTATAATTTGCACGACGTTTCGAACCTCCATGGTTCATTCTCAAGTGAACAGATCTTACAATACTAGTTGATTTTATACCCGCATTAGGTCAGGTGATAATACAATGAAGGTGAAAACATGGGGGGATACATAAGGGATAAACATAGGGGCTGCAGAAGGCTTATTGGCCCATACGAGGCATCTCCTATCTAAACACAAAGATTAATCCAGTGTAATTGGCCTGTTATGTTGGACATTGTCTTCTGTGTTGGCATCGATATGTTCTTGTCTTGTCCTTACGAACAAGAACAAGACAAGACTTGTCACAGACGGGTTCGATCATTGTTGCAAGTCAAACACTTCTTCGAATTCCTCTGAAGTTGGACTAGTGCCCAAGACGTAACAGGCATTTCCCCTCTGAATCGCAACACTGAGGCGCTGGAACAAGAAACTTTTTGCTCTCTGGTCTTTTGTAGCGCTGATCAATTTGTCCCCCAATTCCTTCAGGAACTTCAATGCACATTTTCCCCACGAACCGAGGGTCTCCGAGCCGATCGGAACAAAGCTGTAGCAGTGTGCTAGACCTCTGTATTTAATAATTTTCTGCGATTCCCTGAAAGAAGCAGCACCACCGCTTTCACGTGTGCTGTAGTGGAGGTAGGTACTGGCCAGTGTGGCAGCGCACGTGTAGTCCCATACCACTTGCTTACCATCCTTCCAAGGTAGCAAGGTGACCCCATCAGTGCGCTTCTGAGGGTCGTTAGGTCTGGATAAGTGTGGTTCTCTTTGTGCTGGGCAGCGGGCTGTGGTGAGGCTCCTCTTGATGATGTCGTTGACTTCTTCATGTCTTGCAATTTTACCCTGTGATTTACGACATACCAGACCATGACGACCATATTGGTCTGCCATCGCAGTTCCGCAGATGCACCTATGTTCGGTGAGGATGGGGGCGGTAAGGCGAAGGGCAACTGCAATGCAGAGAGCGTCATGACTGAGGCGAGCTCCCAGGGCTGCATTGGGCACAGCAAATAAAAAATCCCAGGCATGGAACCAAGGACTGATATATATATATATATATATATATATATATATATATATATATATATATATATATATATATATATATATATATATATATATATATATATTTATATATATATATATATATATATATATATATATATATATATATATATATATATATATATATATATATATATATTATTAAATATGACCGAAAAAGTAAGATTAATAATTCTAACACGAATTTTCTCGATCTTTCTTATGTTTCTTTTCACTGTTGATGATAATTGAAAAATCAATTCTCCAAAATTCATTTTAATTTCTAGTCTGATGCGACACTTGAGCGCGTTTCGTAAAACTTATTACATTTTCAAAGACTTTAGTTTACACACACACACAACTATAGCTGAATAGAGCTTAAACATCTTCGATTTTTTTTATACCTGCATTTGGGTGAGGTGATATGTTACAACAGTTAATGTAGGTATAAAAAAAAAATCGAAGATGTTTAAGCTCTATTTGGGTGAGGTGATATGTTACAGCAGTTAATGCAGGTATAAAAAAAAAAATCGAAGATGTTTAAGCTCTATTCAGTTATAGTTGTGTGTGTGTGTAAAGTAAAATCTTTGAAAATGCAATAAGTTTTACGAAACGCGCTCAAGTGTTGTGTCAGACTAGAAATAAAAATGAATTTTGGAGAATTGATTTTTGAATTACCACCAACAGTAAAAAGAAATGTACGAAAGATTGAGAAAATTCGTGTTAGAATTATTAATCTTACTTTTTCGGTCATGTTTAAATATATATGTCTACAGGAGAGACTGCTACCAAAATATACTAATATATATATATATATATATATATATATATATATATATATATATATATATATATATATATATATATATATATATATATATATATATATATATATATATATATATATATATATATATATATATATATATATATATATATATATATATATATATATATATATATATATATATAGCCCGCCTCCTAGCGGTAACAGCACCCCACGTCGGGGATTTCTTATTTGCTGTGCCCAATGCAGCCCTGGGAACTCGCCTCAGTCATGACGCTCTCTGCATTGGAGTTGCCCTTCGCCTTGCCGCCCCCATCCTCACCGAACATAGGGGCATCTGTGGAACTGCGATGGCAGACCAATATGGTCGTCATGGTCTGGTATGTCGCAAATCACAGGGTAAAATTGCAAGACATGAAGAAGTCAACGACATCATCAAGAGGAGCCTCGCCACAGCCCGCTGCCCGGCACAAAGAGAACCACACTTATCCAGACCTAACGACCCTCAGAAGCGCCCTGATGGGGTCACCTTGCTACCTTGGAAGGATGGTAAGCAAGTGGTATGGGACTACACGTGCGCTGCCACACTGGCCAGTACCTACCTCCACTACAGCACACGTGAAAGCGGTGGTGCTGCTTCTTTCAGGGAATCGCAGAAAATTATTAAATATAGAGGTCTAGCACACTGCTACAGCTTTGTTCCGATCGGCTCGGAGACCCTCGGTTCGTGGGGAAAATGTGCATTGAAGTTCCTGAAGGAATTGGGGGACAAATTGATCAGCGCTACAAAAGACCAGAGAGCAAAAAGTTTCTTGTTCCAGCGCCTCAGTGTTGCGATTCAGAGGGGAAATGCCTGTTACGTCTTGGGCACTAGTCCAACTTCAGAGGAATTCGAAGAAGTGTTTGACTTGCAACAATGATCGAACCCGTCTGTGACATTCAGCAATGTTTCCCAGTGTTGTGTTTTTCAAGAGATCCATAACCTTTAAGCACCTTTTTGCATTATTATTTTTGTATCAACCCATGTATATCTTGTAACCATCAAATGCATAATAAAGCGCAAAAAATAAAAAAGGAAGGGGGTGGTAGGAGAAAAGCACACAGAAACTGTATTGGAGGGGATCTAAACATTCCCTCTAATGCGTTATGCGTGGTTTCTTCCGAGGCTATGGGTCCCCCTTCTTCCAGCTAGAGGTGGTACTCCCTTCCTATATTTATATATATATATATATATATATATATATATATATATATATATATATATATATATATATATATATATATATATATATATATATATATATATATATATATATATATATATATATATATATATATATATATATATATATATAAATAAATACGGGACGACTGGGACGTTGGTAAATAGGGATTCGAATCCCTATTTACCAACGTCCCAGTCAACACAACAATAGGAATGATACTGGACAGAGTATACAGAGACGAGAGCACCCCCAAATTAGACATACCTGAGCCGCACTTGAAGAGTCTTCTCGAAGCATGTAAAAAGGAAGCCCCTTTCATCAGTCCACAAGGAGACATGTATTTACAAATAGACGGAGTAGCAATGGGCTCCCCCTTAGGAGTCTTATTTGCTAATTTTTATATGGGAACCATCGAGGACAGGGTCTTCAGTAGCAGACAAAAACCAACTGTATATTGCCGTTATGTAGATGACATATTCGTAATAGTAAAAGACTCAGATGAACTAATTGATCTAAAAAGCCATCTAGAGAGAGAGTCAGTACTCCGATTTACACATGAAAATAGTGAAAATAACAGTCTGCCATTCTTGGATGTACTAATAACAAAAACAGGAACCTCTTTTAGCACCAACGTATATACCAAGCCCACCAACATAGGATTATGCCTGAACGGTAGAAGTGAGTACCCCTAAAGATACAAATCCAGTGTTCTCAATGCTTATATTCATCGAGCGCTTACTCACTGCTCTGAATGGAGCAACGTGAGTAGAGAGTTTGAAAGAGTAACTCAGGTATTGGTGAACAACGGATATAGCAACGCGGAAATAAACGCTGATATATGAAGACACTTGGACCGTTGGTATAATCCTGAATCCAGAACAGAAACCACAATACCTCCAATAAAATTATATTACAAATCAACCATGCACAGTGAAGATATAAAAGAGGAAAGAATAATGAAAGATATGCGTATGGAAATGTCAAGACGCACAAGCCTGGAAACCCACTTCGGCCAATCATTAGCCAGATACCCACACCCACGTACAGACTGGCAAAGCGACTCAACGGCCTGCTGACTCCTTATGTTTCTTGCGCCTTCAGCCTGAAGTCTCCAAAGGAATTTGTGGACTTACTGCGGGGCACACGGGCCACAGGGATAAGAGCCTCGTTGGACGTAGAATCGCTGTTTACCAACGTACCTGTGGACGAGACAATCGGAATGATAGCCGACAGAGTGTATCGTGATCCAGCCTGTACTCCTCTTGACATGCCAGAAAGTATTCTGAGGAAACTACTCCAAGCTTGTACTAAAGAGGTACCCTTCTTGAGCCCGGATGGGCACATGTATAAGCAAGTAGATGGGGTCGCCATGGGTTCTCCCCTAGGTGTCCTGTTTGCAAACTTCTACATGGGTACCATCGAGCAAAAAGTCTTAGTCGACATGAACTTGAAACCGGCCATATACTGCAGGTATGTTGACGACATTTTTACACAGGTACCTGATGTCAGACATCTGCAAAAGCTGAAGGAGGCATTTGAGCAGAGTTCCGTGCTGCGTTTCACTTACGAGACGGAAAAGGATGGGAAGCTGCCTTTTCTAGATGTAACAGTCATGGAAAAGGGCGGAGGTTTCCACACTGCAGTCTACACTAAGGAAACAAACATAGGAATGTGCCTAAATGCCAACAGCGACTGCCCGGACAGGTACAAGAGGAGTGTTGTTAACGCATACGTCGACCGTGCTCTCAGCCACAGCTCAGAATGGAAGCAAGTCGACGAAGAACTCTGTAGGGTAAGGCAGGTCCTAGTCAATAACGGCTTCTCCAATGGTTTCATCGAAGACATCATAAGAAGGAAAGTGAAAAGCCATGCAACCTCTGAAGAGACAACTAACACAACACCTATACCCCCTATTAGACTATTTTACAGGAACTTCTTTTCCACTGCTCATAAAACGGAGGAAAGGGTCCTGAAAGATATTGTTAATAGAAACGTTATCCCTACAGACAAAAATCAGAGGATACAACTGACGATTTACTATAAAACCAGAAAAACGGCCAGCCTACTCATGAGAAACTCTCCAGACACAAAACAGAACGCTTTAAAAGAGACTAATGTCGTCTATGCCTTCAAATGCCCACTTGGGGACTGTAAGCTCCAAAAAACCCAGTATATAGGCAAGACAACAACATCTGTTTCTAGGCGTTTAACGATGCATAAGCAACAGGGCTCCATTAAGGAACATATAATCTCTTCCCATAACCAAACCATCACCAGAGAAATCCTAGTAAACAACACAGAAATCATCGATAGATACAGCGATAGCAGGCGGCTTGACGTTTGCGAGGCACTACACATCAAGAAGTCAACACCAGCAATCAACAGCCAATTATTGCACAACTATATTCTACCCACCTCAAGACTCCGCTCCAATATAGAAGCATCAAGAAATATGGACCAATAGGCTTTCTACAAACACTTCTATTCAATACCCATTGTTTCTGTTCTGTCTTGTGTTGATACTTTTAATACCCTATTAATATCCCCTCCTGTTCTGTCTTGTGTTAATGCCACATCACCCTTCCCACCTCACTCAAATGTAGATATAAAATCAGAGATACGTTCTAATCAGTTGTGTATTTGTGAAGTCTTTGAAAATGTAATAAGTTTTACGAAACGCGCCCGTGTCGCGTCAGACTAGAAATAAAAATGAATTTTGGAGAAGTGATTTTTGATTTACCTCCAACAGTGAAGCGTAATGTACGAAAGATTGAGAAAATTCGTGTTAGAATTATTAATCTTACTTTTTCGGTCATATTTAATAATATATATATATATATATATATATATATATATATATATATATATATATATATATATATATATATATATATATATATAAATATATATATATATCATGATCAGTCAACCACCTTCGGAGAGCATGGTAGCGGTGGCTTGAGTGATAAGTTCCTGACGGGAGACCACTGTTTACGTTGAAACTGTGTGCACGTGTATGGTGCTTAAGAACATTTTAAACAGACAATACTTCTCAAACTACTCTTAAGTCAACAGTGATTACTCTCGAAGATACTCAGAGTTCCCTGGACTATATATTAGGAAAAATTTCTAATACATTTAACTAAATACGAGTACAGAGTGGACCACTCCCTACATGTGGCCGCCTCCATCACCACAAAATCCTCTACAGGAACGCTTTGATATAAAAAATATGAACAGCAATGTTGTGACATCAAAATACTTTGCCTAATCTCTACAAAAGAGATTTAATCTGGCAACTTGTCAGATTAGGCTTCAGTTCTTTATTTTTGGATAAGTTATTGTGTTTATTAATCGTTTAGATTGGCCAATTGCATGCTTTATAAACTTAATAAGTCTTTATATAAATTGAAAGTTGTTAAGCAGTGGGGTAATGTCCCATTAATCGGTAAGTTTTTATTTAATTGTTCATATCTGAATCTTATCAATATTAACTGAATCTTTCTTAACACCAGCTGTTGAATCTCTTCATTTAATCTGAAATATATCGGAACATATGTATATAGATATCATATATATATTATTCTTCAGTATAATTCATCAAATAATTATTTGCTTTAAAAAAAACTCTTTCTGATTATTATTCAACTTATATTTCCTTGTTTTCATTATTTATTGTACCTAGGTTGTCTAGCCTCTCCATACTCCCATGCTCCAATGTACCCCTGTCTTTGTCTGTGTCTCCAAGTGCAATTTATTACTTTTTATGTACATGAGAGTGTATCTAAAAGCAACCTACCATCATTTTTGTATAGTCTTGTAAATTTTGTTTATATCTAGATCTTTTTTTATAATTTTATTTTTTGCCTTTTTCCAACAGACAGCCCTTCTATGCAAACTAGTATAAACCCAGAACTAAACCTATTATCTAGTATCTATGACAATCATCATCTTAATGATCAAAATTGCAGGTATTATACACCCCATGATGTTAACAATGTTTTAACACATAATCACAATGTTTCTGTAATTAACTTGAAAGTAAGATCTCTAAGCAAACACTTTGATGATGTTAGTACACTAATTCAAACAGTTGACTTCAAATTTTCTTTTCTTGGGCTTACTGAAACGTGGTTAAAAGAGGATACTACACAACTCTACAACGATGTGGGAAATTTTACCCACCATATCTATATTTCATTTAAGAAATGTATTATTTCTATATCATATCTAAATCATATCAAAATCATAACAGAATCACTATAGATTCATTATACATCTTGATCATAGATTACAATGCCACTAGGATCATGTACAGCATAGGGCCCTATAGATGCCTATGTGACTTTGTGCATGATCTCTCAAGGATCCAGAAACTTCTAGAAGGATTCTTAATTAAAAAACTATTAGAACGAATTAATTCGACATCCAGTAGGGATTATATCGAATCCATAATAAGAATCAGTAGTACTATCAAATACTACTAATAATTTTCAAATCCTATATCTAATTATATTGTAATCACATCTTATCTCAATCATATGTCTAGACAGTAAAAGTAATCAATCAATATTCATTGGAAGCTACCCCTCTCAAGGGAGAGGGAGGAGCATCTCAGGAACAAGACGACCGACTGGGATGCCCCCAGGCCGAACACGTTTGTTGACAAAACAATGAACAAGTGACGGTGCCTTGCGGACATTACTTAGCTCAGGACACCTTATCTAATTATCTTTATCACCAGTAATTACTCTCTTGAACTTGGGGAGTACCTGGACAATATCTACAAGGAAAATTCCTAGAACATTTATATCTAATTAGTGTACAGTGGAGCACACAGTGACACTGTCTCCACCTCCACCCTCATCTTTAAGCAACTGCAATTAAGGACAATCACGTAGCTACGCTACTAGAACATCATACAGCAAAGCTGTGATATAAAATATCATGCCTAAACTCTCGACAAGAGAGTTATCTAGTCTGGCACACTGTCAAACAGGCACCCTGGCAGTCAGAGAAGTATATTGATGTTATTTAGTATATTAATTGGCCAATTGTATGTTTGTGTAACTTTAATATATTAAACAAGTCTGCCTGTTGGTTATAGAGCGAGGCAAGGCCTCATATTTCAGTAAGTTTATTAATATTGTAGTGCAGCAGTTGAATCTTTAAGCACCAAACTTCATGAGTGTCCATTGTGTTAGAAAAGATTCAGTCACGGTAAACAAGACTTCATTAGTGTCCATGGTGTGGGAAAATATTCAGTCAAGCTGACTGTACCTCTTCATATAAAAATATCTATATCTATATATATACTTGAATATATAAATTAAGTTAACAATTGCTTATTTAATTATCTTTAAGTTATCATATAAGTTCATTTAATTGAATATAATTTCTAGTACTTAGTTAACAGTACTTAGACTACATTTAAGGTCATTTATCATACTTCTACAATTTAAATTGTTGTTTATAGTATAAGAATATATTGGCTGTTGATAGTTATACTGCTAGGCTAGACTATGTACTTGTTTGAATGTCTGATTTAAACCGAACCAGTCTTCAGTCATAGAACTGAATTTAATAAATCTTATCCTTGTATAAAATACAAGCTGATGTGAGATACCTGTCGGCAGGTGGACTGTGGATCTTCAATCAACCTATCAACTAATTCACCCCTCCTGGCCCTTACAGCCCACAATCTGTCATTAGGGAAAGAGGCGCTAGGATTTACGACCCTAGCTAGAGACTTTAGTTGAATTTAATTACAGACAGTAAATTTTAATTTAGTTCAGTAGAAGTCCCTGGTAGTTCTCCTCTCATATCAATCCCAGCAGGTTTTTTCCACAAACATAACAAACTATTCAGCAATTCACAACTCTCGTCCTATTCAGAGAGGTGGTGGTACTGATCTTTACTACAACGAAGAACTGACATTTAAAAGTAATGAAAACTATAGACCCTGTGGAGAGTATATCTTTGCCTGCTTCAGAGTCAAGGGTGGCGAGGCTGTCATGACTGTGGGAGCAGTATACAGAATTCCTAACACGGATGTGTCAGAATTCAACTCTAACCTTAAAAATCTAATACTAGTGAACAGACTGAACAAACCCATTTAATAATGTCTGGGGATTTTAATATTGATTTCTTCGAGCCTGATAACCCTCCTGCTGCTAGTTCCCTCAACTGTATGAATTTCTGCTTCCTCATATCCTTAATTACTAGACCTACTAGAATCACTGATAGTACTGCCACAGCTCTTGACCACATCTGGATAAACATAACCTCTCCACTTACTTCAGGGATAATCATTGATAGAACCACGGACCATTACCCCACGTTTCTCCTAACCAACATTAACAAACCACCTCTAGCTATAAGTAAGATAAGCTTTAGGATGCACAATGAAACTTCTATTGGCAATTTTATTGCTGCTGCTGTTAATATCAACTGGGAGACTGAATTAGGTAACATAGGAACATCAACCTAGCAGTACAAACATTTCTTAAAAAAACTCTCAGCCTTTATAACACCCACTCTCCTATGGTAACTAAACAAGTCACAACTAAAATGCTAGACAATCCAGGGCTTACAAAGGGGACACTTAAATCTATTAATAAAAAACATGACCTTAAGAAGAAATATAGGTTAGGAGTCGTCTCCAAAGAATTTTCAAAGATTTACTCATTAAAACTGTCAAAAATAATTAGGAGAGCCAAAACAAAATACTATGAAAATAATTTCACCCAAATTAAGGGCAACATTAAGAAACATGGAGCACTATTTCCCAAATATTGGGATAAAAAAAGATTTTAAATATAAAACAATACTTCTATCCAACAACAACGGTTTGTTTTCAGCCTCTGATACTGTATTGAATTCAATAGGTTCTTCTCATCCATTAGGACATCCCTTGCTAATGATATTCTATCCTGCCATACTAATGACAATGCCTACCTTACAGGTAACTATCCAGAGTCTCTATACCTAATGCCTGCGAACTCCACTGATGTTAATGAAATAATCCTTTCCCTTAAAACAAAGTCTAGTGCCTCCAGATTTTTAGCTCATGCCATTGCATTGCTCTACAACAAGTCACTTGAACTCCGCACCTTTCCAGATATTCTAAAAAAAGCGAGAGTAACCTCAGTCCATAAATGTGGGGATCTCGCTGATGTCAACAACTTCAGACCTGTATCAATTCTGTCAAATTTGTCAAAAATATTTGAAAAACTATAATACAAGCAGCTCGACTCTTATCTATACAAACACAGTATACTTAGCTCTTGCCAATATGGCCTCAGACCCAAAAAAGCATTAACGATGCACTTATTAGTATGATTAATTTAATACATGCAGTTCTTAATAAAAATGAGTTCCCTGTTGCTTTATTTGGTGACTTACATAACGCTTTTGACACTGTCAACCACCAAAACCTTCTTTTTAAATTACATCATTATAGAGTCAGAGGTCACTCCCTCCAATATTTTCTGTCTTACCTTACTGACAGGCTACAGTATGTTTTTTTGTGAATAATTCCATTTCTCCCACCCTACCTATCAACATTGCTGTTCCTCAGGGCAACACACTTGGCCGACTTCACTTTCTCATATACATTAATTACCTTCCACATGCCTCTGAACACCTCAAACCAATTCTATTTGTTGATGACACTACCTTCATTTTCTCCAGTCCTGGCACTCTTGCTCTAAATGTCACAGTGAATACTGAACTAAATAAAGTCCATCTTTGGCTAACTGCTAACAAACTCAACCTTAAAATTGACATAACTTTCTATATTGTATTTGGTAATAAATCCTCAAATAAAATTAATCTAAGAATAAACAATATCCAAATTAGTAGATGGCAAATTCCTTGGTGTTCTCATAGATAACAAGCTGAATTTCCAGGGACACATTTTAAATATATCAAAAAAGTTTCTAAAACTGTTTGCATTCTTTCTTAGATCAGATATTTTGTACCTCGCACTCCCCTGGTGACGCTCTATTACTCTTTCATCTATCCTTACCTCAATTATGGTATTTGCGCTTGGGGTTCTACTTCACAAAATCATATACGTCTTCTAATTACTCAACACAAAGCTGCTATTAGAACAATCGCTAACTCTGGCCCCAGACAGCACTTGGTACCCCTTACTCAAATCTTTGAATGTGTTAGATATTAAGTCACTGCACATCCTCTCATGTGTATTCTATATATAGAAAACTCTGAACTGCAATATCAATCCTGACCTTACAGGTTTCCTAGAATGTTGTAACAGAACCCATGGGCACCAAACAGAAACAAATATTTGATATTCCAAGAGTGCGACTTAACCAAACTAGAAATGGGCCCCTACAACTCAAGGGGCCACGAATGTGGAATGACCTCCCTAATCATCTCAAAGGCTGTACCTCTCTCAACCAGTTTAAGAGTATAAGTAAGTACTACCTAATTAAATCCATGTAACCAACCTCACCCCCTAAATATCAACCCATGTCTTGCTATTCTAAACAATGCTGTTTGTTGACCGACTTGTACATCTGGTGATTATTGCCATGTCCCTCCTCTTTTTTTATTTTTTTTCATTCCTTTTTTCTACACAATTTATATATACTCCCAATTACTATCAACTTTTAGTCTAAGTGTTTTTCCTCCACACCTTGCCTCAAACACTATGCGTATTAGTGGCTTTATTTATTTGTACATACTAGCTCTATCAATAAATCCAACAGTATGTTTGTAACTCTGCATCCATGTATGTCCTTTTCCTAAATAAAATATTTATTTATTTATTTATTTATAATTAACATTAGTTTATCATATTAGTTTATCAAATTGAATATAATATCTTGCTTTCATAATTGCATATATATATCTTGTTTGTTTAATACAACTAACTTGATTTGTTTATTAGTATAAATTGATTATTGTCTTCTGCAATAATTTGAGAACAGACTGTGTATTGTGACGATAATCTCCTTCAAGAGATTGAGCCTGCTCTTCCCTCCACAATTACGTCGTTGAAATTATATAAAACTACTATGGAAGAAATGTCCAACAACGACAACAACACCAGCAAGGTTTGCCAGAGCGCAAAACGTTGCAGCCAGGGACACCTGTTCAGACTCAAACCGCCAAACTACCTGTTGATCGCTACCGGCTCCGCTGATTGGTCGCCGGCCGGGCTGCAACTGCACTCCACCCCCCCCATACTACTTGATGTCTGGGGTCGCCACGACCTCAGACCTCAGAATATTCCGTGCTTTCGCAGTTATCACTCCTCCCGGCTAGACGTTAGCGTTTACTGAGAGAGGTGGTAGCTTAAAGCCAATATTCCAGCACCTCCCTTTAATTTTGTGTTGCACTTCTTGTTATTTTATCTTAACGTAACTTTTCATTGTGTCATTTAATTATTCTTATTATTTTGATTGATTGATTTTATTATAAGAATTTGTTTGTCCATTTTTTCATGTTTTGATTTATTTAACGTAATTAAAATTTCATTGTTAAAGTTTACTTGTGTTTTGTGTGTCTTCTCCTTACCTTACCACAGACGAAGTTCCAGTTTTTCTATTTTTTTTTATAACTATGTGACGAGGCCATACGCCTAGCCTTAAACAGCCGAACACCAACGCGTTACCGTCACAAGTTATATGGGGGCCTGTCCTAGGAGCTTCACTCAGGTACTGGTGCCAAGTGGTAATTTATGGTAATCGTATTTAACTTTGTTAACGTAGCTTTACTATTTTTCATATTCAATTTCATTTTTTATAAGGTGCGGTGTATTGTGCATTACGAGAGTAACATATGGTGAAGGTGAGACAACTTTGGATTACGTGATGACTGTAGGCCGCAGTCATACTCTTAATTGGTCATCTCTCCCTCAGTGTTATTACTCGTGTTTACCATCTTTGTCCCTTGAATATTTCTCATTTCTGACAGATCATCATATTGGTACCCTGGTACTGTGGTCTGCCCTGGGTCAAGAGTACCCAATCTTCTGCAATCTGACTGTAGGAGGACAAAGAGGGCCATAGTTCCTCTAGCTCGAACTTTAGTTGCTGAATTGGGACCTCAGCAGCAGTTCTCGTCACCAGTTGACACCTCGCACCCCTACACGTCAGTCAGAGATGATGATACATACAACGGTAGGGAATTAGCTTACTTTTCAGAGCACAAAAGTTCGCTAATTCTGTAAGTATCATATTAAATTCAGTAGGAAAAACTTGCTTTATGTCCTATAGAGACTTGGCAAGGTATGCCTACATCCTTGGACTACCAATTTTATTTTTGAAGCATTTAACTGTTTCATTTGTTTTCGAAACTCTGTTTCATTTGTTAGTAGGATTTTCTTGCCCTTATCCTCTTACATGAGTACCGGGTACAAGATTTCCTGCGCCCTTGATTTAATTTAATCATTTAACATCTTTTACTTAACTTTAATTGTTAAAGATCTCACAGGATAGGTACCAGTTGCCACGTTGTCCTGTTTCTGACATTCACTATTGAGTATTCGTGTACCTTTATTTGCTAATTTCACCATGTTTCGTCTCCAAGCTTTCCGTACAAATCCAGCAGGTGAAATAGGGACTTTAAGTCGTGCCAAGAGGACTGAATTACAAACTCTTGCACATGAGTATCAACTAGAAGTTCCCTACCAAGCCAACAAAAATGACCTACACAACCTGTTGCTGGATTACTATTTAGAGCAAGGTAAGATAGACTCTGAAACTCATGAAACTTACTATATTGCAGATAAAACTGACTTGGCAACGATGAAACTCAAACTAGAGCTGGCCAAGATTGAACGTGAGCAGCAAAGGGAAGCCCTCGAACAACAAGAACGAGCTGCTGCCATACGAAGGGAAGAACAAGAACGCGAAGCTGCCTTGAGGAGAGAAGAACAAGAACGAGAAATCGCCCACAAGGAACGTGAACTCGCCCTCCAGGAACGTGAGGTTGCAATGCTCCAGGAGCGGGAACGCGTACAGCTTGAAACCAAACAACGCGAGTTGGAGATGCAACGCGAACATGACAAGCAACAAGCGACTCTGGCTCTAGAGTGTCGTCAACGAGAAATCGCCTTGGAAACTTCACACTTCACTCAACGCCAGCAAGCTACTGCCAATCTTCCCGTCAGTTTTAATATATCACATGCAAGTAAGTTAATGCCATCCTTTGTAGAAGCAGAAGTTGATGTGTTTTTCACCACCTTTGAAACCCTTGCTAATCAACTCAGTTGGCCTGTCGACCAATGGGCCACACTTCTCAGAGTCCATCTTACAGGTAGAGCTGCAGTCACACTCAGTACTCTGGCGTCTGAGAATGACTACCACACTCTGAAACAAGCAGTGTTGGACGCCTACCTACTTTCCACCGAAAGTTATAGAAGGAAATTCCGTGACCACCTGAAGGCAAGTACCACTACCTTCCTTGAGTTTGCTAACACGAAACGGAGGTATTTCATGAAATGGCTGGGAGCAGCACATGTCTCTACTTTTACAGAACTCGTCAACCTGATGCTTGTTGAAGAATTCTTGAGACGTGTGCCGCCTCCTGTCCGCCTCTACTTAGCAGATAAAGAAGAAACCGACTACCTGAAGTGTGCTAAGTCGGCTGACACTTACAGCCTCATCCACCGGCTGACACCCGAACCATCCTCCAGTAAGAAGTCGTGGTACAGTTACGAGAAGGTGAGCCCCGATCAAGCTGGTTCACAACTGTACTGCAAGTATTGTAGACTCTATGGACATACCATAGACAAGTGTGGTAAGTCTCAATACAAGGGAACCACTGACCAACAAAGACCCAAACCAACTCCTCCTAAGTCCGGTAAGCCTGTGATGAATGTTGGTGTTAATGTTAATGATCTTTCTCTTTTCAGTAACCACCTGTATACTGGAACTGTCTCTGCCAACGGTTCAAATCCGGAGGGACGTTTCAAATTGAAGATCTTGAGGGACACAGCGGCTCTTCAATCGATCATCTTGAAGTCGGCTGTGCCCAACATCGTCTACACCGGAGAAACTGTCTTCATCACTGACCTCACTGCTACCACTCCATACCCTCTCGCCAGAGTCCACCTGGATTGTCCCTACGTGAACGGGGAAGTCCAAGTCGCCGTCAGGGAAAAGCCTTTTCCCATGCCTGGAGTGCAACTTCTCCTAGGCAACGACTTGGCAGAAGACCTGCAACCGACCAACCTGATCGTCATGGACAAACCCCAGGTGTGTAACTCTGTGCCACTAAACCCTATTCTAGAGTATGTTCCAGCAGAGGTTCAAGAGAGTGATGAAGTTTCTCCTCCGGTTCTTGTGACCACCCGTGCACAAGCCGCACGTCCACAGCCAGCTGACTCTACTGCTACCGCTGTCCCTCAAGACCCTCAGAAACTACCCCCGCATCTGACCAAGTTGGAGTTCCGTAAGTTGCAGAGGGAAGATCTTACTTTAACACCATTGTTTTTCCAGGCTGAGACTCAACCCGACAGTATTCCTGGGTTCTTCCTAGAGAACGACTTGCTCTACCGCAGATATAGACCCAGTAAACTGAAGGAGGAGGACGATTGGGCCAACATCGAACAACTTGTGATTCCCACCAGCCTGCGGCCCACTATTCTACACCTGGCCCATGGAGCGTTCTCCCACTACGGCTTCAACAAGACTTACCATGGGATTCGTCAAGACTACTACTGGCCAGGTATGGTAAATAACGTAAAACAGTACGTAAAACAGTGTCATACATGTCAGATGGCAGGCAAACCGAACATCTCCATTCCCAGAGCGCCACTGATTCCCATACAGGTGCCTGCGGAACCTTTCCACAGACTCATAATAGACTGTGTTGGTCCTTTACCTCGGACCAGTTCAGGTAACGCCTACATCCTAACCATCCTGTGTCCTACCACCAGATTTCCCATAGCAGTTCCTGTGAAGAACATCACGGCTGCTACGGTTATAAAACATCTATTGAAGATCTTCACTCAATACGGATTTCCCAGGGAGATTCAAAGTGACTGTGGTACCAACTTCACCAGTGATCTCTTCAAAAGGACACTGGAGGAGTTCAACATCAAACAGGTATTGTCCAGCCCCTATCATCCTGCTTCACAGGGTTCTCTTGAACGTAGTCATCAGACCATCAAAGCACTCTTGAAAAAGTTTTGTAGTGAAACCTCGAAGGATTGGGATAAGCAGATTGACCTTATAATGTGTATTTTCAGAAGTCTCCCCAATGAGTCCCTAGGAGTATCTCCTTATGAGATGCTCTACGGCCGTAAGTGCCGTACTCCCCTTAAGGCTTTCAAAGACTCTCTCAGAGATGCCACCTTCAGTGAGCATCAGAATGTGCCCCAGTTTCTTCAAAACCTTCAACACATTCTAGAGAGAGTCCACCGCTTTGCCCATGATAATCTATTGAAAGCCCAGGTGAGAATGAAGACTCATTACGACCAGACCAGCAAAGTACGAAAATTCAAGCCGGGAGACTTCGTCCTTGCCTACTTCCCTATCCCAGGTTCACCTTTACAAAACAGGTTTTCAGGACCCTACTGCGTCAAAGAGTGCAGGAATAATAACAACTACGTAATAGAGACTCCAGATAGGCGGCGGAAGACCCAGCTGTGCCACGTCAACCTTCTGAAGCAATATAATGGTACTCCTCCCACTGTCCTGACTAACTATTCCACCTTCACAGAACCCTACATCCACAGTGAGACCATCCCAGCTTCTCCTCCCGAAAGCACTGACAAGGAGTCAGCGCTTTCTAATTCCAAAATCCTTAATGATCTTCCCAAATGCTTTCAGGATAATAATCGTGCTCCTTTGCCCTCTTCTAATTCCACTCTCACCTCGTCAGATAAGCCCTTCATCCTCCATGTCGACGCCAATGGTACCGACGATGGTGGTGTCGTGATGCAGCAACGAGGCGAGAAGAATACACCTGTCAGCGACTACTGCTACAAGGAACTACGGAACAATTGGCAAGGAGCTACTCTTCCTCATCCTGAAGCTTCAGCACTTCACTCCACACCTGAAAAGTGCTCGGTCCACCATCAATACGGACCACACCACCCTACACCACCTGCAGCACGCCCACTTCCCATCTCAACGTCTTCTACTATGGGCTTGCTACCTGCAGAAATTCAACCTGGAGACACGCTATACCAAGAGTCTGACAACATCTTAGCCCATGATCTCTCCAGAGTTTATGAAGTAGAAGCGACTCCATCCATTACTCCACCACATAACGACGTACTTCTTCCAGAACCGCAGGCTTCGGGGGAGAGTTGTGACGATAATCTCCTTCAAGAGATTGAGCCTGCTCTTCCCTCCACAATTACGTCGTTGAAATTATATAAAACTACTATGGAAGAAATGTCCAACAACGACAACAACACCAGCAAGGTTTGCCAGAGCGCAAAACGTTGCAGCCAGGGACACCTGTTCAGACTCAAACCGCCAAACTACCTGTTGATCGCTACCGGCTCCGCTGATTGGTCGCCGGCCGGGCTGCAACTGCACTCCACCCCCCCCCCCATACTACTTGATGTCTGGGGTCGCCCCGACCTCAGACCTCAGAATATTCTGTGCTTTCGCAGTTATCACTCCTCCCGGCTAGACGTTAGCGTGTACTGAGAGAGGTGGTAGCTTAAAGCCAATATTCCAGCACCTCCCTTTAATTTTGTGTTGCACTTCTTGTTATTTTATCTTAACGTAACTTTTCATTGTGTCATTTAATTATTCTTATTATTTTGATTGATTGATTTTATTATAAGAATTTGTTTGTCCATTTTTTCATGTTTTGATTTATTTAACGTAATTAAAATTTCATTGTTAAAGTTTACTTGTGTTTTGTGTGTCTTCTCCTTACCTTATCACAGACGAAGTTCCAGTTTTTCTATTTTTTTTTATAACTATGTGACGAGGCCATATCCCTAGCCTTAAACAGCCGAACACCAACGCGTTACCGTCACAGTATATTGTTCAGATCTTTGATGTAGAACAAGAACCAGTATTTACAGTCATAGAACTGTGTTTATTATCTTATCCATTGTATATTATAATGTACAATGCTGATGTGTTGAAATATGAACAGGTACTTGTGGTTCATCAATCAATACTTGATAACCCTTTAGATTAGTGCCTGTAAGCCTAGAGAAATTACTAGTAACAAGGATAGAAAGCGCTAAATTTGCGACCCATCTAGGATCTTTGCTAAAGCTAAGAATTTCATTTGCATTATTTCGCTGGCTTAATGTAAAAATCCCTGCATTTCCTTAACAGGATATACTGGATGTAAAGTATATACTGGATTTTTAGTGAATATGGGGTGTTTAGTGTGTACTGCATGTTTAGTGTACACTAGATGTTTAGTGCATACTGGATGATTAGTGTATTCTCGATGTTTAGTGTATACTGGATGTTTAGTGTATACTGGATGTTTTGTGTATATTGGATGTTTTGTGTATAGCAGATGTTTTGTGTATATTGGATGTTTTGTGTATACTGGATGTTTAGGGTATATCTGATGTTTAGTGTACACTGGATGTTTAGTGTATACTGGATGTTTAGTGTATACTGGATGTTTAGTGTATACTGGATGTTTAGTGTAAACTGAATGTTTAGTGTATACTGGATACTGATATGGGTAATGAAATTTGAGAAAAGTTTACCTCTAATTTATGGGTAACTGAAACGTGTCAACTCTACATGTATGCTGATAATGGAGGTAATTTTATCAGAATTTCCTTTCGCAACTTTCACAAAGACAACTATCTCATAAAAACGGACCTCTTCTCTCAGGGACAGAACCCATTTAAGAAAATACTCTTGTATAAAAGACAACATCCCTCTTCATGAGTACACCAGTTTCTCTCATAACAATAACAGCACCCCTGTCACAAAAGGGCACCCTGTCTAACAAAGAGATCACCCTATTCACAAAGTTCGTAGCTATTAAATAAAAACACTTCCTCCCATATAGTTAACAACCTTCTCAGAAAACAGTAATCGTCTCCAAAATATCACTATCCTCCCTCCCAAAACACGTGAACCTTTCCCCCAGGGGAAAAAACAAAAAACCTTCACTCACAAAAACAGCACTCACTCTCACAAAGACATAACATTTTTCTCATAAGTATCACATTTTGAAACGAGTGCCGCTCCTTTCATGAGTACAAAACTCCCTTCTCACAAAGAAAGCACCCAATCTCACAACGAAAGCAGCCGTTTTCTTAAAGACAGCATTCCGTCTCACAAAGAAAGCATCTCTTTTCACAAAAAAGCATCCTTCCTCACAAAGAAAGCACCCCTTCTCACAAAGAAAGCAGCCTTTATCACAAAGAAAGCACCCCCTTTTCACAAAGAAAGCACCGTTTTCACACAGACTACATTGCGTCCCTGTACCCCCCTCCCCCAAAAAAATGTCTAAATGATAGAAGTCATATGTTAGGGCTTTCAAATTTTAAATATTCAATCCAACCTCCTGTTTAGATAGTACCATCGTCAATAGTCACGAATTCGTACGTACTTAGCTTTTAGAGAGTAGTGTACTGACTGGTAAGGAATTCTTTTAAAATAAATGAAACTAAAAGACAAAGTTAAATATTCCTAGCCCAGTATAGCACACATATGTACTATATTAGGCCTCATATATCGTGTATTAGGCCTAGAAAGTTTAGGTTAGGTTCATATAGTTTGTCAACGCAACACATGTAAAAAAATAGTTTTCGGTTTGTCCAACTTATAGTTCAGATTTCTAATTTCTAATTGCGTTGTACAAAAATCTCACCAAACTTATATTTTGATATTTTCACCCTTGTTTCAAGGTAGAAATAATATTACCGGAACTATATAAAATTTAAATAACATTTTAAAATTTAAATAATGTCAAAGAATGTTTACCCATCATGCCTAAATTACTACATTAGTTCACTATGACGGGATAGACGATATTAAGTAATTATTTTAACCAGACCTCCTATAACCGGTTCTGTCACAACACCTGTTATGTCACTTTAACTTGTGTTACTGTCAAAACTACTGTTGTCTCTGTCACAACAGTTGTTGACTGTTGTGACAGAGACAGCAGTGTGTATGTGTGGTGCAAACTTTGCACTGACTCCAGTTTACCCTCACCTTTCGCGAGGACTAGTTTACGCCAGCACACTACAGCTGGAGAAGGCTGTGGAGAGCGTTGACTCCCTCACAGTGGGAGCGACTGAGAGCAAGTGTTCCCGCCGGTGTCAAGCTCCTTATATATAGGTGGGAGGCGGCCAGCAGCAGCAGCGGCCACAGCAGCAGCAGCCGCAGCTCCAACAGCAGCATCAGCAGCCACAGCAGAAGCTACTGATGCACACACTCAAACCCACACTCACTGAGGAGAGGATAACACCCCCATCTTGTTCCCCATAGAAATCCCCCCCTTACACAGTCAACCCTCCCTTCCCCCTCTGTCCATACCCGCCTGGTTCCCCCTTCTTCACCCCATACCCTCCCTTTACCCCCCTTCCCCATCACCCTTTACCCTCCCTGTCCGCTATCCCCTATCACCCGATTCCCTTCCTGTCCCCTCCCCCTTGACTCCACATACAGTCCTGGTCCCCCATCTCTCCTCACCTCATACCCTCCTGGGCCCCCCCTATTTCCTCACCAGAAACAAAACTCTCAGGAATAATAATGAATGCGGTTTTCCCCAGGATTACACTGTAATAGGGAGAGAGAGGGAAAGGAAGGGGAGGAGGTGGAGTGGCCCTACTGAGAAGAATGGAATGGAGTTTCGAGGAAATGATTATTCCAGACTGCGAGGGGTTCAGAGATTTCATAACAGGCACCATGACGATGGGAAGACCAAGAGCAGTAGTAGCAGTGATATATAACCCTCCATCATATAACAGAAGACCCAGGCAAGAGTAGGACAGGAACAATAGGGCGGTTAACACTATAATTGAAAGAGCAGCCGCCTGTAGAAATTGATCCCAATTTTTGAGCCAAAGCTCAAACCCCGCAAACACAACTAGGTGGATGAATAAACACTCTCCATGGCTGTGTGTGGGCCTCGCACCTTCACTTTAGCTATTCCACAGGGTGTAAATGATGCAGCCATCCATAAACTGTTAAAGGGTGAAGAAGCCTTCTGTTATGATTATTTATCATCCATGAGTGTACTAGACGAACCAGGTCTTCTTTCTGGTGATAACTTTTACAACGCATTGAAAGATGAAGAGTTATAAAAAAAAGATTATAGGCAAGCCTTAGAAATGTGTTATCAAGCTAAGTATCGCAACATCGTGGAATATCTCGTTCTTCATCTCAAAGTAGATACGGTAGTTGACGGATGTGTTCACAGTATGGTGAGATACAGTGCTTGCACTCTACAAATTAGACATTTCCTACTATATTTCTCTCCGCTCATTTGCCTGGGATGTGTTCTTGCTCAAATCGAAAGTAAAACCCGTTGTAGTGTCAGGCCCTCTGTTATACGACTTAATCCGCCGGGCATTCATGAGAGTAATTAGAGAGTACACAAATGCGGAGAACCAACACACAGGCGCGGATCCGAGTGATGATAGTAGTTACATTATCTACTTTGACTTTAACAACTAGTATGGTGCGTGTTTGACTGAACTGCTACCCCTCGGTGGGACAAGGAAGCTGCCACACAATAAGCGAGTTGGTATGCTGGAGCGGTTCCAGTTTGGTTCCAAGGGGTTGTCAAAGCCAGGGGGTGGTAACGGGGGACGAGCTCCCATGACCTATAAAAAGCTCCTATACGGCGTGCATCTCAAATAGCCTCTGACAACCAAGTCCAACTCTTGGCCTGCACTTGTAGCTTAGTCTTTAAGTCTGGTGGAACTGCTTTTACTATCACGAGAAGGGGCGAGGGCGTGCCTCTGGCGCCTTAAAACCAGCTGCTCCGGGTAGATGGGACTCGATAGCCTGGAAAGGCAGCCCATCTAGGAGAAAGGAAAACCTTGATTTTAAACCTCGCTGCCTTGCGGCCATACCCTTTTTGGGGAAAGGCTTCAGGAGTCAGCCTCGAGGAAAAAATCGAAGTTGGGGCTCTCTAAGGCAGTTTGTTGTTGACTTCGACCTCGTTGTGGTAGCTCCTGCGACGGTGCTGGAACCATGTGTATTGGCATTTGCCTTTCCATTGGATAATTCCAGCAACGTGGAGAGGGGTGACCTGCTGCATGGGTAACAGCTTCTCCTCCAAATCTACCTACCTAAGCTGTGTGCCTTAGAGAAGACACTCCAGCTTTGCCTCACAGCGCCGAACCAACACAGAAAGCGACAGTCTGCCGGTTTTAAGTCTTCTGCTCGATTGGCGAAGAGTGCGACGCCAGGGGATGCTTCCGACGGTGGGAGGGGTCATCGCGCCCCACTGGGCAGCTACCGCCCGCCTCAAGCTGGGCAAACCAAAGCCTATAAGGTGTTGCCTCACCACAGTCCGTTAACCTCACTGGGTGCGTGGGGTTTAGGGTGAAAACCGACAAGCGGCCCGACAACTTTGTACCAAGCAATACCAAACCCAAAAAGAAAATATTAACTAGCCTAAAGCTGGGCACATGGAACGTCAGGACACTGACACTAGGTTTCTCTGACGACCTGCAAGAAATCAACGCCCCCCAAAAAACAACAATCATCGATAGAAAATCTTCATCTTCATGTTTTTTTTTCACATGAAAAAAAACATGAAGAAACACAGTTTTTCAAAAAAAGTATTTTTTCCGTCACAGAAGTGACATCTATATAATATGTATATAAAAACCCGCTCGAATGCGAATGGAACGTTGTGTGAAGATTTCAAAGCAATCGGTGAAGAACTTTCGGAGATTAGCGATTTTGAACAAACGAACAATTCCATTTTTATTTATATAGATATAGATGTGTAAGAAAGATTGTGTTAGAAAGTAAACCAAAAAAGTAACTTATATATTATGCAGTAAAAATATTGATAATAATATGACACTATTGTAAACCTTACTATTTATATTGAACTACGATGCACTGCCGACGTATGGGAAGAGAGAGTAACACTATGATTTGAAAAATGACTCATGCTAGACCAAACGAAGCATGTACTAAGAATGACAGGAACTTGAATGGAAAGTATCGATCGGTCTATGGGGTGAGGATCAAAAGCTAACCACACTCCTCCGCACTTTGTGGAGGCAGGCGGTCGGGGGGGGGGGGGGCGATGGGTGGTGGTGGCGGTGGCAGCAGGTGGTGTTCACCCACTCCAGAGACTGGGTCTTTGTGGTCATTGATCCCTGATTGTGAAACCTGTGGACCTGTGACTAGAGGCAAAAAAAATCCTTTAATGTTAACCAAATCATGAAACTACATATATGTATACTGGAATGAATAGGATTTTTACTACGTACAAAATACGATGGTTTAAAACTAGTAATACAGGTTTCAAGAGCTAGAGTCTCTAAAAAAAAAGTTGATCCTCATACCATCTCTCCTCACCCCCGAGAAAACCGCGGGCGGGGTCTCGCAACCGGGTCACTCACTTGTGTGTGACCTCACTCTAAGCGTATTGTTCACGCTCAACCTTCTGCGGAGATATAGGGGACCTGTTATGTCCTCAATTTCCCTACTCACGCATAACGGTTCGGACAAGTGTGTATTTGGTTGTATCTGTGGGGTGGTATGTGTGTAATTGTGTGATGTGTGAGTAAGGAGTATGGGATGTGGGGAGAAAGAAAGCAAGAGAGAGATGGGTGTGAGATATGTGTTTACATGTATGTGTGTGTGTACATGAATGTGCATATGTGGATAGGAAAGGGGGTGGGGGTTGTGTGAAGATATGGGTGTTAAACTGTGGTGGACGGGTTTTTGCATTGGGTGAGGGGGAGGGGGAAGAGTATTTGTGAGAGAGAGGGGGGGTGAAAAGGGAGGGAGGGGGTTAGAAGGAGGAGTGTGTGGTCACTAGCTGGTCCTGTGTCACATAGGTGTTACCAAACTGCCAAACAAAAAATTAGCCACATAAGATTTTTAGTTTTATGTGAACTTCCACAAAATATGAGGTTCTGATATATTTTTAATTTATGTTTTAAATCATTCCGTAGACCATAAGAGATGACCTAGTGGGAGGTACCTACCATCCGGCATTCCCACTCAGCACAAAACTAGGTGAGTATAATATGTTGTCCTGTACAGCAGGATTGGTTGACTTACCTCTGTCCTGGTACTGCACTCACTGCTGGTTTCCACGTTTTCTAGTTATATACTATTTTTTCTTGTTTCTGTCAACTAAATGACATTCACTGTGGAATACTTTCTACTTGTTGTGGCACACTTTCCGAAAACAATTGCTATGCATGGTCTAAAAATACTTCACAAACAGTACTCTCTCTGTTGTGCTATTCCAGACACTCCGATTTGTGCATCCGGACACTCCGATAACTGACCCTGTTAGCACTTGTTGCCAATAACTTGTTTTTTATTTATCTGATCTAATGTTATGAGAATTCACTTTGATACGTTTATCACTGCGTTGCTGTACATTGCATGGGACCAAATACTATATTTTTGTCTCTTTAACACTTTAATGTCTGGAGATAATTTATGGACACATGCTAACGTGTGTCACGTTCGACTGATGACTAACAACTATTCAATACAAAGTTAGAAAAGATTAAGAGGTATGCGTGGTCGAGAACTAGGCTGCGGGGACGCTAAACCCAGGAATCATCGCAAGGTATGCCACTAGACTAGTCCCAGAACTGAGAAGTAAGATTTATTAGGAAATTCTGTGGGAACAAACCTCACATCCTTGGAGACATGTTCACCACATCCAAAATTCTCAGAGGATTTGACAGGGTGAACATTTAGCATAGGTGGAACATGAATATGATGGAACTGAGTACCTAAACGAGCCACAGAGATGTTAAATATTTTTTTTTAGTGTGAAGGTAGTAAACAAATGGAATGCATTAGTAAGCATACTCCATACACAGTTTCGAATGTAGTTATGAGAGAGCCCAATGGGCTCAGGAAATCTTACATCAGTTGATTGACAGTTTAGAGGCGATACCAAAGAGCCGAAGCTCAACTCCGGCAAGGAGAATTAGGTGAGCAATTAGATGTATGCACACACATACACATACAAACACACAATGATACAAGGTATCATTTGAGAAATGAAATACTTCTAGAATCAGAGAGAAAGAAAGACCTGGGGTTGATATCATGCCAGATGTGTCCCCCGAAGCCCACATCAAGAGGATAACCTCAACGGCATATGCTAGGTTGGCCAACATAAGAACGGCCTTTTGAAACTTGTGTAAGGAATCATTCAGAATATTGTATGCCACATATGTCAGACCAATCCTGGAGTATGCAGCACCAGCATGGAGTCCATATCTAGTAGAATAAGACTAAACTGGAGAATCTTCAAAAGTTTGTCACCAGATTAATACTCGAACTGAGGGGTATGAGCTACGAGGAGAGACTACGGAAATTAAACCTCACGTCACTGGAAGACAGAAGAGTTAGGGAGGACATGATCACCTTAAACCAGATTCTAAGGAACTGATTGGGTAGATCCCACAGCCCCACGTCCACCGCCAGGCCAAGCCTTCCCCATACAACGGCCTAGGCCTTTCCCCACACAGACTGTCCCAGTTTCCTGCAATGAGAGGGGGGGGGGGGCGGTAGTTAAATAAAATATTGGAAGTTAACAAAAATTACTTGAAAATTTTATTCATATCTCCAACTTTTTGGCAACAGCGTCATGAAAATTTTATCCCAATATTTAAAAAAATGGATTTTATATGAATATTTAAAAAAAATGTACTGATGATAAGAACAGCTCCTGTTAACTGGAACTGAGGGATAATGCAGTGATAAAGAGATGCAAGCGGTTGTCCGACGCACAAAGAAATGGAAAGTAGTAAGGAGGGTTCACAAAGTGGATATGCAGCTGGTGCCTTTCTAGCTGTACTGAGTAATACATAATAAGAGAAAAAATAAAGAGTAAATATGTTATTTTGCTGTATTATGTTATATATCATACAAATACATTGTCTAGTGCCAATATCTGTTAATTCCACCAATGTCCAACGTTTTTTCTGTGGGGGAGGTGGGGGTCAAATATGTTTTAAGTATTTATTTGTCTCCTTTGTTTCTCATCTGATTTTGTTGTGGCTTGTGCATCTTGGAGAATGCGTACCCTTCAGTTAAGATGTGAAGTTCGAACGAAATTGGTCAACATGTAAATCAGCCACAAGTGACAGAACTTGTAACTTTAAATTTGTATTGGGCGATTGTTTCACAGATTTCAAACTCTATTTTCTTTGTGTCATTAGGTTGTTTTGATGATTAGGGACCAGATTAGGACTTTATCACTTTTATTTAAGTGTTCATAAATATCCTCAAAATAATTATAATTATCGTTTTTTTTTTTTTTTGGGGGGGGGGAGTTTTTCTTGATTCTCATTTTCAATACATATTGACCTACAACTTTCACATATTCCAGTGCAAATGCCAAGCAATATTAATTAAAGCTTACAGGATAGGACATCAATTCGAAATACTCTATTTATTGTCGAGAACTTTACCTTTATTTTTCACCATGAACAGGATTTTCAACATTGAGACAAGCTGTTCATGACGTTTCTGAGCGATTCTCATAATTTTTATATTTTGTGTGCAATGTTATTAGTTCTAAGGTTTTTCTCTACTAGTTAATTCATAAGCACGAAACTTTCGGTGTTATAAATTGTTGCGTCTAAATTTTGCGAATATTTGGAAGGCTACGGTAATTATTTTTGTTTACAGTAAATATGCTCCCAAACGCAAATTAGAGTAAAATTAACATTATATTCCATTCTAAACCCATAATTAATACAATAAAAATTGGTGAGATATTAAATCCGTCACTTTAATTTGAAATCGTGAATTTGTCAATTTTCAAACAAAATATTATTTTTATTCCTGTTCATGTTATGATATCGGTCCATTACGAAAAGTTGGCGCATTTTCCATGTAGATTATGCACAAAACATTTGAGCATGTTTGAGGAAGGTTGAGAAATCTGGGAACCCGGCCAAGTATGCCCGATTTTCCCATTACATTGTAAGCACGGGCATCCTCCTCACAGCTAGCCTAGGCCTCCACAGCCAACGCAGCCCCTTCCCCCATACCAGTGGAGCCAGCCCAAGCCTTTCTCACAGCTCTCCCAATGAGATTATGGAGGTGTTGTGGTGGGGGCCCCCCCTCCCCACCACAGAACCTCCATAACCCCATCTCAACCCCTTATGTTACTCCTCAAGAAATTGAAACACGTTAATAATCTCTTCCCTTTACTTCATCATAACTACATATGAAAACTTACCTGGACTTAGCTTCTAAAACCTTGCCGTAAATTTCAACCAGCTCTGCACACTTGCTCTACATATAAGTATTTCTTCCTCACGCCTCTCAGGTTCATCTCGTCCTGCACAGCTCCCCAGTGTTCACTCCATCTGTCCGCCTACTTACTAGTTAAGTTATCTTTCACTAGGATTTGTATGGGATATTCAGACTTACTTCCCACTACGTTGTACTTAATTTTTAACGATCCTAATACCTTTTGTCTTTTATTAATGGTGTGACCCCTCATGATAGCTTCATTAGGGTAGGGTCTATGGTTGAGTTACAAGTTTTATCATGGGTAAAGCTTACCTTGTGCTATCCCAAGGAAAAAGCTGTCTATTGCAATTTCCTTTATTCTCCTATTTTCTCGAGCTCTGCCTTTAAGCTGTAACCTTTGAGACGGTTATATAGCTCCTATTCATATTATTTAGCATAATTCAACATTGTTTTCAGTATTTACTCTCAAACTGTAAACTGGCTAGAGTGTCTTTATCCGTCTTGTAATGGCAGTAAAGATGCAGTTCCATATTTGTAAACTTCATATATACCTCACGTAATGGTTTACATAACATGTGATGCTTTATTCCGTACTCTGATCTGTACATAACCATTTAGCACATTGCACATAACCATTGAGCACATGATGTTATTTAACACATAGCACGAAAAGATATTTGCACGCATATGTACACACATTGGTATTATTTACTTGTATTTATTAACTCTGTGGTGTCTTAATACCTGAAACATATAATATGTTTTTAAGTGATATCATTTGTTATCCTTTCAGTGTGAGGAACATCCACTTGAACCTGTAGGTACACCGACGGTCTCACTTCTTGAAGATAAGAACGTCGATCCTGAAGTCCAGGTAATGGGTCCATTCCTTCCTAGCGTCCTCATATTTCCTCCAACCCCTAGACATACTGGCCTACTGCTCTCTCGTCATGACAACCATACTTCACCTCTCAGTGCAAATTAAGCGTGAAATCGATACATTTACAGATAATATTTTTGTTTAAATTAACTGTAAGTAAGCAGCAATATTTTATGAAATAAAAACAAAGATACTCAGGGCAACAGAGGCATTGAATCTTTAATGCAGTTCCCAGTTTAATAAAGAACTAGTTGTACTCGGCCATGCGTTGCTGTGGCTCAGTAACGCATGCGTGTTGTTGAGACACAGCAAACCTCTCCTGTCCCCCTGTCCTCCCCCACCTTGCCCCTCTTCCCCGTCCCCTCATTCTCCCAACTATTCCCCCTCTCCCCCGTTCCTATATCCTCTTCACTATTCACCCCTCACCCTGTCCTCTCCTCCTCCCCACCATCCCCCACTCCCCTCGTTCTCCCTACTATACCCCAATCCCCTGCCCCCTCTTACGGACTATTCATGCCCGTGCCACCTCTTGGGTGGCTTAATTATTACCAATCCTGCTCCCTCGTCCTCCCCACCATACCGACCCCCCCCTATCCCCTTGTCCTCCACACCATTCTCTATTTCGCCATCCCCTCGTCCTCCTCACCATGCAACACTCCCCCATTCCCTCGTCCTCTCTACGACCCCCCCCCCTTCCCTGTCCTCTCTCGTCCCACCATTACCCCTACCCTATGCCCTCGTCCTTCCCACCATTACCCCTACCCTATCCTCTCGTCCTTCCCACCATCCCACACTATCGTTCCCTCGTCCTCCCCACCTCCCCCACTACCATCCCCTCATCCTCCCCACTCCCTCATCCTATGCGTTTCCTAATGATCTGATGTTCCCATCAGAAAAATGGGAACATTAAATTATCTGATGTTCCCATCTCTGAAAAATAAGTAACACAGTTTAAAACCGAAATGAAAAAAAAAGAAAAAAACTATACTCACAAAATGAACAGTATGGTAAACAACACAGCTCAATTCCAATGCAATGTCACAAAATAATTAAATCAAAATGAAAATAAATAGAAATCTATGAAAAATCAATTTATCAATGCAACTGGAAACACTTAAATGGAACAGTAACATATTTAGTACAGCAAATGTTGCTCTTACATGCAACAGATGGCGCGATTTCTTTAAAAAAAAAATACCTGTAACAGGTGTGCCATCTAGACTTATACTTATGAAATGAACGGTATGGTAAAGAACACAGCTCAATTCCAATGCAATTTCACGCAAAATAGTTATATCAAAGTGAAAATAAATCGAAATTTAATAAATTTAAATTTAATTTAAAAAATAAATGAAAATTTAATATAATGTAATTGGAAATATTGAAATGGAATCATAACGTATTAAGTATATCATGTGTCCTTATTATATTCAAAAGATGGTGCTGTTTTCCAAAGAAAAGCAAGTTTTTACCTGTCACAAGTGTGGCATCTATATAGTAAGTATATAAAAATACGCACGTATACGAATGGAATGTTGTGTCAAAATTTCAAAGCAATCAGTGAAGAGCTTTCGGAGATTACAGCGTTTGTTGCTCTTAAGTCCAACAGATTTGGTTGTTTTTCTAAAAAAAGCATGTTTTTTTCCTTTCATGTGTGAGGCACGTTTATAGTAGGTGTATAAAAACACCCGCCTTTTCGAATGCAACGTTGTGTAAAAATTTCAAAGCAATCGGTAAAGAGGTTTCGAAGATTTCCTTCACATGAAAAACACAGTTTTTCTAAAAAAGAATGTTTTTCCCATCACAGACGTGACATATAACATATGTATCGTCATAGTATGTATATAAAAACCAGCTTGGATGCGAATGGAACGTTGTGTGAAAATTTCAAAGCAATCAATGTAGAACGTTCGGAGATTAGAGATTTTGAACATTTACATTTTTATTTATATAGATTAATGTATATTGTATCTGTTATTTCTGTATGTTATAT